>NC_081182.1:148470799-148533336 GCF_029867415.1 Vicia villosa
ATCCTTCCTTCTTAGGATGTTTTGAATCTCAACGTTTTCCGTGTTGACAATTCGATACTTGTTCCTCCAAGCATTCCTTTCTTGGCATACCTTGTTTAATGCCGCTTGTAGTTTTTCAACATCGGTGGAGAAGAGGTAAATTGGTTCCCTTAGGGGAATAGGCTCTTGATGTTGATACGGCATCCTGAGCTTGAATGCTCTGACGCGTACCCATCGAAGGTAAGGATCCAGGGAGATGCAAAGATGTTTTCCTAACAATCTTCTCCCTTTGCTGTGAACAAGACGCCAGGCTTGGACAATTTCCTTCTTCAGCATGTTGCCATGATCGTCGATGTTCTTGAAGAACAGACCCTCCAGTTGAATGTTACTTGGTATATTTTTCATGGGATAGCCGTATTGACGACGGGCTAAAGCTGGATTGTAACTGATTCCTCCCTTAGTTCCAATAAGGGGTACATTGGGAAAACTTCCGCAACTGAAGATGATCTTGGTTTCGTCGTCGTCAGGACTACACCACTCAATGTCTGTATGAGTGAGAGACATGATTTTCTGTGACCAGTAAAGGCCATCCCTCATGTTCCAGAAAGTGCTAGACTTCGGTAGGTGTGAAACGAACCATTCGTATAACAACGGTACGCAGCAAGTGATTAATCCTCCTCGCTGCAGGTTTCTTGAATGCACAGAGTGATAAGCATCCGCAAGCAAGGTTGGAACTGGATTTCCAATTAAGAAGATCTTAATTGCGTTGATGTCGACGAAATCGTTAATGTTAGGGAACAAAAACAATCCGTAGATAAGCAAAGCCAAGATTTCCTCAAAAGCGCTCATATCTTGGATGCCGACGAAGTACCGAGCTTGATCAAACAGGAATTTGGAGGGCAATCCTTGAATTCCTCCTCTACTCACCATATGAGTTCTAATGTCGACTACGTTCAAAGGAGTAGTTGCAGCAATGATAACGTCATCAGGATTCTTTTCCAAACCGGAGTACGGATCTTGCGCGTACACGGGTATTCCAATCAGACGAGAGTACTCCTCTAACGTAGGCATGAGCTGATAATCTGGAAAGGTGAAGCAGTGATACGTTGGATCGTAAAACTGTACCAAGGTGGGAAGGATCCCATCCACCATGTTGGTATTGAACAAAGGCAGAAGTTTTCCATACTTCTCCTTGAAAGCCTGGGGGTTGACCACCAGTTTTCCGAGCTTTCCCAGTTCCTCGACCTGGGGAATCTTGAAGGTGTATTTCCTAGCTCTCTTTCTTCCGTAATCCATAATATAGATCCTTAAGTCCTTTCTCCGTTTCTCTCTTTCTATGAAGTTCAAAACGTTCGTTATTTAGTTTCCTTGAAAAACGACTCGAAAAAGACTCTTTTTGTTTTTTTAGTTTTTATTAATGAACGATGCATGAATGCATGAATGCACACACAAGAGTTTTAAACAAACATGGCGTTAAAGGGTATAGTGGTCATGAAGTCAAAACGCAAATCCCGCCCCAATGGTAAACTAAGGTTAAGGATTTTTGTACCTGTAGAACGGGTTCTAGGGGTCTCAGAGTTTTTGCTCAACCTTAAAGATACGTTGATTGGTATCTATAAGAGAGTTTTCCCTGAGTGTAGTATCTGCGTGACAATTACTTCCGTAATCACCGCTCTACGTCCTAAAAAAAAGGCTCTAAGTGGGTTAATGTGTTTCTAGGTCCTCCTGGTACAAATCAGTCTCGGAATGCAGTGGCGCAGTTAATCACAACCAGCCAGGCAAATCCCAAGAGTAGACTTGGAAACCAAGATTAGAGGGCCTTCACCGGGAAGACATCCTCCATCCTATCTTATGTTGCACTCAAATCCGGGTATAGGATTTCTCACCACAAGGGGGAATCAAGCCCTTTCCCGATACAGAATAAACAAAATAAACAAATATATATGCAACAAACACGTGATATGACACAGAGGTTAGGCAGGACCTCTCTTGTTTGAGGGGGAATTTGGCATCCCTAATTCCTCATTGGGGCTGGACCAGCAACAGGTCAACCATTGGTTTGGATGAAAAACCAAGGTTTTTAACACTTATATCCCCAGCAGAGTCGCCATTTTTCTGTGGTGGTCGTTTTCTTTACCTCCCCGTTTCACTTGGGAGGACGGCACACTAAACCCTTCACGCGAAATTTGGAAGGAGAATGCGCCCGTGGTGGGATGAATTTTATTTCAGTTCTTCCTACGATATCACACGAACTTTCTTATTGGTCCTACGAGTAGGAAAGGGAAAAAAAGATCTCAACTAAACCCTAGGAGTTTGCTAAGTGTGGGGATTTCACCTAGACTAGAAATTCTGGAGTCCGGGGGGTCGGTTATACATAGGGAAGTGTTTAAACACCCTACATATCTGTAGTACTCTACAGGAACCTTCTCTGTGTCATTTGTGATTGTGTTTATTGCTAATGATTGGGAAAGTTTCTCCTTTGTGTTAGGAGAAGGAATTGAATTGATTTTAAAAGACAGACAGACAGACAAACTGACTATTTTTGGTATTTTATTAGCTCGCTGAGATTCCTTGTGAACCTCATGCCTACATATCCCTAGTGGAAGTCAGAGCTTAATGTAGTTCGGGGAACTAACTAGGGAAATTAATTATTTTTGGTGCCTTGCTTGAAGCTCAAGGTTGAAGCTTGAAATTAAATCTCTGTTTACAGTAAAGAGACATGAAATTATCTCTACAGAGAGGTATTTGTACTATTCTACCACAAACATTTTAAAGGAGTGACAGAATAACTGAATTCATTTCATTCAAGAGGGGGACCTTACTTGTGTATGTGCAAGTATACCAGTCAAATGCCTCTTAATGAAAGAAAGATGCTCATCCAAATTAGGGAAAGTTACCACATGTCTGGGTTTTACTGCCAGCTCATGCCTTTCAAAATCCTAAATGGGAGACTTGATTAAAATTGAAATTGAAATGTTTGTTTGAATGTGGTAGAGTAGTAAAAATATCTCTCTATAGAGATAAGCTATGTCTATCTACTGTATAAAAGATTTGACTTTAGCTGGCTTGTATGAGGCCCAAGCTTGAGGCTTTTTGATTGATTAATTAATATTATTGACTCTGGGAGATGACTCCACTGGGGATTAATTACAGGGTATTTTAGTGTTCTGTACAAAGCCCAGAATTGAGGCTGACTCTACTTAGGGAGACTCTATTTATGTGCCTTGTACAAAGCCCAAGGTTGTGGCTAACTGCTGAGGATAATGAATGACTCTATTTTGTGTGCCTTGTACAAAGCCCAAGGTTGTGGCTAACTCTAGCTAGGGAAAACATTGTTTTCTGCCTTGTACAAAGCCCAAGGTTGTGGCAGACTCTTAAATAAATGAATTGAGTATGGATGACTCTAAGGGGAAAAGATCCTAGGTGTTAGGAATCTTTGACACATGAAAGTATGGTTTTTCTGCCTTGTACAAAGCCCAAGGTTGTGGCTACTGAATGATGAAGGACTCACTGGGGAGACTCTATTATCTGCCTTGTACAATGCCCAAGGTTGAGGCTGACTTTTGACAGGGGAGTTTTATTGTTTGGGTGCCTTGTATGAAGCCCAAGGTTGAGGCTAACTGTTTTTGTTGGTTTTGACTCTACTGAGGAGATTTTATTTATTAAAAGACTGTTTTTCTTTGGAAGCTAACCCTTTCCAGGGATTTTGACTCAGCTGGTGAATTTGTCTGTTAAAAGACTGACTTTATCATGTTTTTTGGAGGCTGACCCTTTCCAGGGGTTTTGACTCTTTTGGGGAAATTATCTCCTAAGAGAAATGAATCTTTATTTTTGACATTTATTAATTGACTTTGGAGGCTAACCCTTTCCAGGGATTTATTGAAATGGAGGTTGATTTTAATTGACTTTGGAGGCTAACCCTTTCCAGGGGTTTTGTTGAAAATGAATGGCAGAAGGATTATCTAATGGAGACTTCTTGTTTAAAGCCCAAGATGAAGGCTGACTTATGCTGAGGAGAAAATAAACATGGATCCTAGACTCTGCTAAGGAAGATTGATGAAGATAAGGGTGACAGAGACTGTCCATGTCTCTCATTCCAAAAGGTGTACTCAATGCAAAATTGAGACAAACTTAGCTTGTTTAAAGTCTGGTTTAAATGGGAAGAAACTCACCAGGGTAGGCTAAAAGGTGACGAAAGACCTGTTCCTATGTTTAT
Organism: Vicia villosa; assembly: GCF_029867415.1. Taxonomy (NCBI): domain Eukaryota; kingdom Viridiplantae; phylum Streptophyta; class Magnoliopsida; order Fabales; family Fabaceae; genus Vicia; species Vicia villosa. The sequence goes on from NC_081182.1 coordinate 148,474,995, forward strand.
AAGAAACCTGATGGGTCCTTGTATACAAGCTCAAGAGGAAGCTGGAAATGCTTTTAAGAAGCCTGTGGGTCCTTGTACAAAGCCCAAGAGGAGGCTAATCGAGGGTCCTTGTTATAGCACAAGAGAAAGCTATGTAGTTTTGAACTTATTTTGGCTCTAAGCAAATGGGTAAGAGGTTTCACCGGGAATAATTCCTCTTTGGGTGGATGTGTCCTATTATTTGGATTCTAAGGTTTTTACCAAGATGTTTCACCGGGAATAATTCATCTTGGGGGTTTGAACTACAGATCTCTAATTAGGAAAGAGCCTTCACCGGGAAGACATTCTCAATCCTAGGCCATATTCCTATAATATATATATATATATAGTTTAACTGTCCTAAACTAATATATATGCACAGTTTATATTTGACAGTAATTTAAATAAAGACTGTAAATTGAAAGCTTGCAAAGCCTAACCTGGGTGGAGTGGAGGCCTTTGAAGAAGTATGTACAGAGCCTCAACAGTAATTTTTGTTGTTTTGTTGATAACAGTTGAATATATATGATAAACAGTTAATGGTTTTTGAAAACAGAAGAAGTGAAGATGGACAAAGGTCACATAGGTATCTGAAGAGTTTCACCGGGAATAATGCCCTTCAAATACCAGAAGAATGTTTTGAAAACAGAAAGAAGATTTTGAAAATACAGTTTTTTGAAAACAAGCTAAGAAGAGAAGGTTTTTGGGACTTACACTCTATTAGAGGCCCAGTACTTTACAGTACTGGTGTAAAAGCAATTTGAAAAAAAATGATTTGGAATGATGCAAGGTTTTGTTGTTTGAAAACCCTAATCATCCGTTTAATCAGAGATTGAAAACAGTTTTGAATATTGACAAAAGTCAACTTAATTAAGGCAAAGATGAAATCTATACCCAATTAAGACCTAAATAATTAGGGTTTTATCATAAAATTATTCATAAAGTAATTAGGTTAAAACAAAATGAATATATATATTTTAAAGTATTTAAGAAAACATTTAAAACATACTATTTTAAATCTAATTAAAATACATGAAATAAATAATATTTTTATGATTTTTTTGATTATTCACAAAGTAGGTATATTAAATAGCAAGTGTGTGAAAAATGAAGTGAAAATGATTTAATTTGATAAGTTTATTAATTGTGTGAAATTTGTATAAAAAAAGAATGAAAATGGATGCTAAAAAATTGGTTTGGCCCTAGAGAGGTTCGAACCCACGCCCTTCATGATCACATTTCAAAACTTAACCAACTGAGCTGCGCGCGCAGCTTGTTAACTATATACACTCAATATATTATATTTTCAAATAAGCCAGGAAATTCAAATTTTACGCGCGCCATGTTCATCTTCTTCCTCGAGCTTCAGATTTTCAAATTCCTAACTCTCTGGTCTCTCAACTAAATGGCATGATGTAAACATCAATCTCACTCGTTTTTGGACAAGGAACATGATTATGGGCTCAGAATTCATTTATTCTAAGTGTAACTAACGAATTTCATTATGAACACGAAGAACACATAAACCCTAATTTTAAAATTAAATGATGCACAAGATGAATAAATGAATGATGATAGAGGGTTTTTAATCCTCTGATGATTCTGAACAAGATAGAATCGAGCTTTACCACAAAGAGTGCTTAAATTAAAGAGGTGGAGTTCAGAAACTTACCTCTGAAAATGGAGGTCGTGAGGATGATTGAGAGCACCTGGGCTTGAATGAATGATCTCAATAGCTTCCCTGAGACTCAATGATGCTAACTGAATGCTTATTGCAGCCTGAATCCTTCTGAATTGTTCTATGGACCTCCCTCGATTTCAGCTTCAAGTGAACATGGAGGGTGTTGATTCTTGAGTTACAGATGGGCTGCAGCCATCTGGTTAGCTTCACTATGACCTGAGGAGTGTGCCTGGATGATTGGCTTGGCTCGGAACCTCCTGGATTACTCCATGGACCTCCAACTGCAAATGCTCCAAAGTGAGAGCAACAATGGTGTTCCTCCACTTACAGAAGTGATCCAGGTGCTTGGATCACCTCAAATGACCTCCCTTGAGATGTTAGAATGTTCACTTCCCAAAGATGAGCTTTGGTTTGAAGAAATCGATTCTTCTTGCCAAAGAACTTTGAAAAACAATGAACATGAGAAGAGAAAGAGAAAGCAAGGAATATGGTTGCTTTGGTGTGTTTTTGAATGAGGAATGCATCTGTATTTATAGGCAAATGGATCAGTATAGCTGCAGAGGAGTGAGCTTCCTTAGTGAAGTTGATTTGCTTTCTTAGCCATGAAGGAAGTTTGCAAGTATCTCTTATGCAATGATGAGAATTTTGATTCCATTTGATCAATCCCCTAGCCCTCGATTTTGTTTAATCTTAGGGGACAATTCTGAGCCAGAAATGAGCTCTAATTGGTTGGTGAGAAGATTCCTTGGGTGATTCATCAATTTGCCATAAATTCACAAATGTAATCATTACATAATCACATGTTCTTGTTTTTAGAATCTTCTTCAATTCTTATGGCATGGTGAAAATGAATGCATGGCATGTTTTCAGATGTGTTATGGGTCGTGTAGCATCCATAAGAGAGGTTATTTGCACAAAATTTGCAAAGTCCAAAAGTGTCCATGACCTATAATTTTGCTTCATGAGGCCAACTTTGAACAAGCATAACTCTTAGCTCAAATTGAATTTGGAGAAGGTTGAACACAATTTGGAAAGCCCTAAACATCTACTTTAAATCATTAGTTTATGTATTCTTCAGAATCATTTGGGAAATTTGTGAAAAATGAGCCCAAAGTTGGATGAAAACTAGGTTAAAACACTTAGAAAAATTTCTAAGTGTTTATGACCTAAACTTCAAAATTTCCAAAACTTCATAAATGATTGATCTTTTGAAAAAAGTTCCTTTGTAAGATGTTGTTTTATTTTGCAAGATCTACAACTTTCATGTTGGAAGTTTTTTGAGTTGTGTAGGTGAAATTTTGAGTTCTCACCATGCCTTCAAAAACCCTAATTCCCGACTTTTTGCTCCTTGATGAATTTCTTTGAATTTCTTTGGTCAAATGACTTTAATATCCATATATTGATGATATTGATCTTTGAAAGTCATTTTTTGACCAAAAACCTTAAAAGTCAAAGGTGATCCCATACAGTTGACTTTTGCCTGACAAAGTGAATTTTTGGACTTTTGTGTAGAAACAAGATCTTATCCTCAAATGAATGATGTAAATGGATTATATTGAGGTAGTAGAGACTCTTGAATCATGTCTTGAGTTTTGGATTCATGCCCTGATTAAAAGTCAACTATCTTGGTGAATTAGGTCAAAAACCCTAATTGTCGACCAGAGGACAATGATGACTGTAGACTTTGAACTGAGGTGTAATGTCCAGTGGATCTTGTCATATGAGTTATTTGAAGATGATTGATGTCTTTGAATGGTTCCCTGGGGCTTTTTAGGGTTTCCCAAAAGTGATCCCTGATTTTAGTCCTTGATAGGCTCCAAACCCTAGTCTGTTGATCTCAGTAATCCTGTGATTAGATGCCTGGGTGTCTTAATCAATCATAGGTGTAATAATGAGGCTTTTGAGTCTTATGATTGTATTAGAGACTAATCCCTCTATTGATTGATCCTTTGCCTGAGTTTTCTTGTCTTTGAACACCCTCGATTGAATGTCGGACTGCTCTGGGTACTTACTTTGACTTGATGAAAATCCTGAAGATATGTCATCTCAGGGGGGTCAAAAATTAGGGTATGACACATCTCAACAAAGTCTTCCTCTCATTCAATAGGTGTCAGAAATCCTCTAAAATTCTTCATTTATACTTATCGTTACTTTGCCACCACAAATACGATTCCAAGAGTTCTAAAGTTTATTCCATCTTTACTATTAATTCACTTCTCATTAAAATCCATCGGTACTCAAGTCATCTTTATCACCGAACATCTCGTCAACTTATTCATCGACAACATATTCTACTCGATTTTTGTTTCAAACAATCGCGGTAGTAGGCATTCTTATTCGACAAGTTTCACGCTTCCTTAACCGACTTCAGACTATCTCCTCAAAGGATCAACCTACTGTATTTATAACCCTCCCATAAGGTATAACATAATCTCTCCTCTTCGTAGGTTCAAACGGCACATTAATCCGACACTCGGAACTCATGATATGAATTTTCCAGTCATTGCCCGAAAAATGCAACACCGACATCATGCAGCGACACTCTATACGATATATCCAAAACTTCTCAATTGGTAAATTCAATTCTTAAAATTACTCCTCAACAAACCTTCTAATTATTCTTTCAATCCATTCAACACTGACACTGACATCCCGTGCAGTACCAATAAACAAGTCTAGTTATAAGAACAAGAGCAACCGCAACTTCACCTCTTTCAAACGTCATCCTGTCACAATTAATCATCTAACAGCTGTTGCAACCATTTTTATAACAAAGTTCATCTCGTTAGCTTTCCGACGCTTCAAACGGAACTCAATTCGGATGTCCAGAACTCCAGTTATGAATTTTCGAAGTTTCGCAGCTATTCAGCAATTTTCCTGCGTTTTGCTTACGAAAATCTCTCTCCAAAACTCATTCTCTTCAACTCTATCACCTTCCAAACAGCCCCTTATCGTATCTCTTCACTTCCAAACATTCTTATGACTTGAGCAACACATCCTATCGCCGAAGTGCGATTTCTGGAACATTACGACAGCAATCCTCTTTGCAAACTTGCAGCTGAATCTCTTCCGAGACGTAAGGCTACTCAACTGACATCTTCGCAGTACACCAGCAGAGCTGACACATCGCAAATTTCCAATTTTCCTCTCCTACAAATAATCACCAAATACCTCTAATCATCTTCCTTCAAGATGTTCCAACTCAATTACCAGTCAAATCTTAATTCCAAGTCACCTTCGATTCGGGAAACAACAACTCCAACAACGCTTGCACTGTTGCCAACAACAGCCTACTGAATCAATCATCTTACAACTGAAACATCACCGAGAAGCCAAGCTTCTCCCCCACTTGTTTCAATCCAACACCTGCAACAAAACAAACAAGTATCGACAGTGATTCACTCACATGTCGTGTACCAAGGGATAAAATGCCGACAATATACAACTTTCGCGCAACTCAACTGACTCAACAATTGGCCGGACGGACCGACCTACTCTGATACCACTATTGTAACACCCCTCTAATACCCCACGACAATTAACAAAATTAAATCAGAGTAAACATGCAAAGGATGTCACAATTCAAAAATAAAAGAAAACACACGTTCGGCACATGTCATGCATTCACTGAAGCATCTGAATTATAACTCATTAGATAAAAAATCACGTTTACACAGCGAAATCAAATCATCAAGTCAACATTACATCGTTAATGTATCAGACTTCAAATAAAATAAACGATAGAGTTATAATTGAACTCAAAACATCGCGTCACCAGTGTTACATCTATCAGAGCATGACACCGACACAACAACTAAACCGACTTATGAGCTAATCCTCACCAAGTCAAAAGCAGCTATCCTCAATCTGAAAATGTCAACAGTAAGGGTGAGTCGCATCACAGTTAACAAATGTTATTGCATCTTAAATAACAACACATCATAGTTATATTATTCACCCAATTTCATCATATTCAGATTATCATGAACATCCATCGTTTACACAAGGCCAACTGAACACATATTTCAAATAGACAATCATACTAAACATTAATTCAACAAACACGCAACCAACACATCATCAATATTTATAACACTGGAATACTTCCAATCATGTTATAAAAGTATGCATATGTATGAACTGACACTATGCATGTGGTACCAAAATTCATGAATCATATTCACAGGACTTCTCTCTACGATACTGCCCTTCAAATCGCTCACACCCCACATGGGCACACGATTAACCTCATCAATTGGGAATAACCCATGACCGATCCAACGTCATCAGATACGGCCCTGCCAGCACAGATTCCACACAGTGGGAATCATGCCCTTCACTGATCCAACACACCCTTATGGATACAGTATCATCAATGAACATGAATGAATGCAACATATACAACATACTTATACCATCGTCAAGTCTAATGAGTAACATCATCAAATACCCATTTCATCATCATTATCTTCATCATCAAAGTATGTTTATATACATTAGCATCATTCAACTACAATCAATCATCATCATCATCATTAAAGAACATACATGTGTCCACATCAATCATCATCATCAATAATAAGAACACACATGTATCCACATTATTCCAAAACAAATCAGTCATCATCATACAACTCTCAACAAATCATCACATCATAATGTTTTTCAAAACAACATCTTATATTGTCACATTTCATCATATATGTCAACAATACATCATCCAATTAAACAAATCGTCACATGATTAATATTTCAACATAGCATGTATTTTAACATATCTCATCACATATATGTACAATACATCATTCACCAAGAAATAAAATCATATTTAAAAATAATTGGATTCACACCTCATTTCATCATTTAAAACATAGGCTATCTCATAAGATTCATCGTGCTCGAAACGGCACTAAAAACAGACCTACAGTTCGAAAGTTACACATCATTTAACTTTTCAAGAAAACAACTATCGCTACAGCACGCGGCGCAACCAAGACTCGCGGCGCAACCTGAACCACACAAACGCGTTCATGGCGCCAACCTATGCACGCGGCGCGATACGAGAAAACAAGTACGCCTTCGCGGCGCCAACACTAGGACGCGGCGCGAACTGGGGATTTCACAGACTTTCAGGTCTGCGTCAGATCCTGCGATCTCACCCAATTTGAGTCCAAAACTGACTCTAAACATCACATACATGTAGTTAATCATCAATTGCATCATTATTCATCATCACACATCAAAACAACACATAATCAACCAATAATCCATGCAATTTTCATCAATTCATAACCTCCCTAAACCCAACATATAATCCAATTGACTCAACAACATCCCTAATCAATATTATTATCTAAGAACACGATAATAGATGATAACCGGAGAGTCCCCCCTTACCTTAGCCAAGAGTTCTTGATTGGTCTCTCCCTCCATTGCTCCTTTTCACGTATCAGCTTTCCAATCCCTCATCTCCTCTGCTCTGCTTTTCATGTTCCTTTCTCTTATTCCCAATTCTTATTATTTAATAAAATAAACTTTAATTGGAATAAAACCTTTACTAACATAACACCCCCTCATTCCTTAACATCACACATGGCCCAACACCATAAACCATCCTCTTCCAATTAAATCCCACAAACCACATATAATTCTAATTATTAATTAAATTTCCATTTAAATTAAAAATTAAAATATACGGGTGTTACACTATCAATCTACAAACTCTGAAGGTTACGAACGGTGTGATACTATCCTTAGGAAAAGCAAAAGAGGTTCAGTCAAAGGAAACTCACGAAGTTCCGATACAACGAAAACCCACCGCTAACAATTTATTCCCGACAGGTTTGACGTGCCCAAGGAAAACTCGAGGCTACCCTTTACTTCTACAAGTCTGAGAACTAAGGAGTAAAACAAGGTCAACCGGTTTACAAGGGAGATTGTCCATAGGATCAATAGGTTTTATCATGTCAGAATTTCAACCCCTACGATCGCTAAGTGTTACTCAGGATAAAAGTTGTACCTTCGGATTAGCAACTCTAATGGGATGACCATGCAGGTTTTGGAATCAATGCATTCGCTTCATTCGCTCACTACTACGACTTTTCACTCGCATACCTCTATTCTATTTTCAATTTCTAATTTAGGATTACTAACAAACTTAAGGGAGAATGACGAATGCAAATAACTAAATCTCGCTAAACATATGCTTTCAAGGTAAGACCGAACCGACGATGTACAGGCATTGTTTCAATCCCTAAACAGTGAAGATATAAGGATGTTAATCCCTCGTCACCCCCTCGAGCCAGGAGTTGGAGTTTGTTTCTACTTTTCAAATGAACCTTGATTTCAACCAGTGGCAGGGTAGATTTCAATTAATTCAATGGTGTATTTTGGTTGTCAAGAGAATCAGTCAATCCAAGCAAGGGTTCAAGAAAAGGATCAAGCGAAGCAAAGGTTCAAGCATATCTTCTTCCTCGCGTTCATCCAAGATTGAGGAAGCAATGGAGATAACATTCACAACATCTTCTTCCTCAACACATCATCGAGGAAGTATCAAAGCCGAAGCTTACAAATCAAAATCAGCATGGCAGTCACAACATTCAATATCCAAAGATCAATATGTCGAAAGGAGCATTCAAAAATAAAAAGGAGAAAAACGCCCGCCAAGTCAAAATGGAAAATTCCATGAAAGAAAAAAGACTTAGGCAAAAATTAGGGCATCCCGATGGATCAAATTCGAAGGAATTGGCTCATGCAAAAATAAGGGATAGAAAAACAAAAGCAAAATACGAAGGATAATCTTGTGACTGCTAAATCATCGAAGCTTCTCATCAATGCTTGGATCTCTACAACGTTTTTCATCGGTGATTGGATCTCTACTAATGCTTTCGCTCAACATCAAAACTGAAACGATTCTCTTACCTACAAAGCACATCCATACTCCAACTACGATAGTAAGCAGGTATGGCTAACTGCGACGACTTACTAGAATGATAGTAGGTGGGCCACACCATCTACGATAAGCTTACTCAGACTACAATAGTAAGTAGGTGTGACCAACTGCGACGACTTACCAGAGCTATGGTAAGTGGGCCACACCATCTACGATAAACTTACTCAGACTACGATAGTAAGTAGGTGTGACCAACTACGATGACTTACCAGAGCTATGGTAAGTGGGCCACATCATCTACGATAAACTTACTCCAACTACGATAGTAAGTAGGTATGGCTAACTGCGACGAATTACTAGAGCTATAGTAAGTGGGCCATACCATCTACGATAAACTTAATCCAACTACGATAGTAAGTAGGTATGGCTAACTGCGACGACTTACTAGAACTATAGTAAGTGGGCCATACCATCTACGATAAACTTACTCCAGCTACTATAGTAAGCAGGTATGGCTAACTGCGACGACTTACTAGAACGATAGTAAATGGGTCATACCATCTACGATAAGCTTACTCAAACTACGATAGTGAGTGGGTATACCAACCGCGACGACTTACTAGAACTATAGTAAGTGGGTTACCTACAAACTGCAAGAGCTTGCTAGCACCATAGCAAGTTAACTATCTTCTACACAGCAAACGGCGAACCCTCGCTATTGCTAGCTACGTTTATTCATCACGTTAGTCCCCTGGCAGTGATATGAAGCTACGCCTCTTTGGTACGTTAGTCCCCTGGCATTAACCAAAGCCCTTCTCATCACGTTAGTCCCTCGGCAGTGATCTTCATCAACAACAAACAAAGGTTTTATTTTTCTTTTCCAAAGTTACTAACATACTTCGTCTAACATAGCTAATAGTCATGCATCATTCAAATTACATACCTCATTCATACATAGTGCATATACATACATGGCTCTCATTTATTTTGAGAAGCTCACTGCATCATACATCACATGCATCATAACATTGCATAAAAATAAGGTTGCCTTTTCAGGCCATGCTACAATCAAAGCACCTGGTTCCTTCCCAAAAGCATTTGCTTCACATTCCGAAAAATGGTATTTACCTTGGGTGGCATCTTTAAGCCCATCTCTCACAGAACTTTTTTCCGACAAATGCAAATTTCAGGGCATTTCAGTGTTCAATCATCTTCTACCTTTAGATTACGATAGGCAGACGTGCCTATCTGAGTCTTCAGGTTTAAGAAGATTGAACAGGGGCAGCTGTCATACCCCAAAATTTTCCCTCTTATATTCATCAAAGGTCCCTCAATTTGCCCAAGAGCACCCATGGTTCTATCAAATAAAGCTCCTCCTGATTCAGGATCTCCAAAACTAGGGTTTGCATTTTATTAAAGGAATTTGAATCTGCAAGTCCTCAAATGGATCTCTAAGTGTCTCATATGTCTCAAAGCATCTCCATGACAAAAGTCAAGCTTCAATTCCAAGGATTGCTCACTCAATGGCTCAGATGACCCACAGTCGACTAGTTTGACCTAAAAGTCAACTATGGTCAAAGTACAGTCAAACTTCAAGATTGTTGGTCAACATCAAGTATGTGAGGTTATATCCATCAGTTGATCAAATATTGATCATGATCCATTAATAAAAACTCAGAAATGAACAAATTCAAAAGGTTCAAATTAGGGTTTCTTATAGGAGAAAGTCAACTCAACTTTGACTGGCCATAACTTCCACATGGAGTATCAAAAATTTCTCACAAGCCAAGGCCAGAAATGCTTCATTTGAGAGATATGGTCCAATACATTACAGGTCCTCCAAAAAGGTCAACAAAAACACCTTCTGGGTCAAAGCTCGTAACTTGAGAATGGAAGCTTCAATGGAGATGAAACCAAAAGGAGTGTTTAGAGGACTCTTTGAGTTTTCCAAAAAGTCCTATAACTCTCCCATACAATAAAAATTGAGAGTGTTGTGAATTGTAAAATTTGACCAATTTTGGAGAACGTACATGAAGCCAATATTGAGCAATCTTGATTATTTCTCAAATGGGCCTTAATGTTTAACTTACCCACGTAATTTAAGGCCCATAAAAAGTTCATTGCCCAAATATTATTATTTCTTGCAATATTATTTTATTTATATGAGATTTTAATAATTTAATTTCAAATAAAAATCAAATAAAATCATGGAATAATTATATGATTTGTGTTCTATTTTTCCTTTGATTTAATCAGATCCTAGCTTGATCCAAAGGCCAAGAAAGAATTGAAAAGTGCATGAAATAGATTAAGTTCAAAAATAGAAAGTTTTGAAGCAAATTTTCAAATCAAATTTTTTAATCATATCATTTGATTCTTTCCCATGTTATTAGACCTAAATTACCTCATATATATTGTGTGGTTGGTCCACTTTTCAAATTCTTTCTCTCCCCTGCCATCACGCGTGTAACGAGGCCATTGGGGAGTCAACGATTCAACCCTTTCTCTCCCATTGCTATTGGTTCACGTAAAGATACTGGGGCCCACGCGGAACACTTATTTGACTGGGGTCACTATCAGGTTTGTTTTATATATTATTAATTGCGGGCATTTGATAAATGAATAAGAACTCGTGGCTGGATTGGCTGAGGAGGGTATGATGCAACCTACAAGGCTGTGGTTCGAATCCTGGCCAAGACAAGTTATTTTTGGTTAATAGCAATTCGCAGATCCTATGCGCGCACCCCATAAAGGGCTTAAAATACATCCTCAGCTATGCACCACCAGATCTCCTACAATCCTGATCTAACGTACAGAAGTTGCACCTCCACCATACACCCTCAGGGTCCCAATGCACAGGATTATGCCCAGGTTTAATTTAATTGTTTCTATATTTTGTAGAATCGTATTATTAATCTTAATTATTTTTGTTATGTATATAATCTAATTTTTGAATTAGGATTAAAATATAAATTGGGATTAGGATTATAATTAATTAGGATTATCCCGATTATCTCGATTATTCGATTTAATTTATTTTAATCAGCTTTAATTATTATAAATCACGAAAAAACCTAGGAAGCTTATTAACGCGTTAGGGTTTGCCCAATCCCACTGTCCATTTGGCCAAAGTATTAGGAAATTAATTTATTATTCGTTTCGACTAAATTAATCGGTCGTGATGGGTAACAATTGATTATTTAATTCTTTAATCAAATATAATTCAAATAAACTTATTTTGCTAAATGGTTTTAACCAAATCTACTGGTTACGATGATTAGCATTTCATCCTTAAAAATTCGTTATTGTTTTTAATCAAAGCTATTGATTATGAGGGATAACGATGAAATTAAATAACTAAAATACATCCATTTGCTAAAAGTGATAATCGAATCAATCGATTAGAATTTCTAGCAATTCTCTACTAATCTATTAATTATGATGATCAAACCTATTGATCATTGCGATTAATAGTGCAAACTAAAACCAAGGTTGTACGCCACTTAAATCCCTCAAACTCATCTCTTCAATATTGTGATTTTCAAAACTACGATAAGGTAATTCAAAATACCTTGCGAACTTCGCATTTCAAAACTACGATAAGGTAACTCGAAATACCTTCAAACCATATCCTATCAAATTCTAAGGCGTACAACCCTGCCCCGAACTACGTTGACTCTGATTCTCCCTAAGGAGATACGTAGGCACTTGGTAACAAGGCGAGTCCCCTTCCCCATAAATCTCATTTTTTCCCGATTCATTTCCTTAGCTATTAAACCTTAATATTTAGGCATAAACCTTTACTTTGAACATAAAACCTTAGGAAAGGGTTGAGGGTGCCTAACACCTTCCCTCGACCTGATTATAATAATCTTAACCCGATCCCTTAATTGCGTAGGGTTTCCTATTCGCCCTGGTAGAATAGGTGGCGACTCTAAAAAGCTAATTTTTTAGGGCAGGTTGCTACACCAGCATTTGACCTACCCTAAAATTATATGTGATTTGAAGATCTAAAATGTAGACCTTCTGGAAATTAATTTACCTAATCCATTTTTTTAAAGATTTGATCTTCCCAGTATATCAAGGAATTGAAGATCCAAAATATGATTTTCATGGACAACAAGTTGAAGACTACAAGACATTTTATACTTGTATTTCAATGTAGAACGCATAGAGTTCTTGCTCGTAATGTGTTATATCTTAGAAACTTTTGAAAGATTGTTTAGGATCCAGAAGTGACTTCTAGTCAGTGAGTCGTAATCATATGTATTGAGAATAGGAGACTATCTGCTTAACTAAGAAGCACTTCTGTAATCTCCAGAAGATAGATGAATGTTTAATCCTGCTAGGATCCCTGAACGGTTCATTATCAGAAGTTAGTCACAGTGGTTTGCTGTGCAGGGTTAGTCATAACAGGTTGGTTGTGTAACGCCCCAGACTGCTTTCGGGATGATCGACTGACCCCACAAACCAACACGAGTCTTTTCAGCATGCTTTGACCTCACTCGCACGCTTTCCGGAAAACTTCCCAGAAGGTCACCCATCCCAATACTACTCCAAGTCAAGCACGCTTAACTGTGGAGTTCTTATGGAACAGGCTACCGAAAAGAAGATGCATCTTATTGGTATAGGTAGTACCCATCAATCCTTATAAGCTTTCCTTCAACCATGCAGTCTCATACCTGCACAACATTAGGATTCCTCTCATTCCGATGTGGCGACCAACCTTGCCTTCTTCGGCCTCGGTTGTTACATGCGGTGTAACCACCCCTCGCCTTCTCCGGCCTCGGGTGTTACATGCCCACCAGCTTCCGCATGGTTCGTCCTCGAACCACATCGTACAGGGAGAGGTCTGGCTCTGATACCATTTGTAACGCCCCAGACTGCTTTCAGGATGATCGACTGACCCCACAAACCAACACGAGTCTTTTCCGCATGCTTTGACCTCACTCGCACGCTTTCCGGAAAACTTCCCAGAAGGTCACCCATCCTAATACTACTCCAAGTCGAGCACGCTTAACTGTGGAGTTCTTATGGAACAGGCTACCGAAAAGAAGATGCATCTTGTTGGTATAGGTAGTACCCATCAATCCTTATAAGCTTTCCTTCAACCATGCAGTCTCATACCTGCACAGCATTAGGATTTCTCTCATTCCGATGTGGCGACCAACCTTGCCTTCTTCGGCCTCGGTTGTTACATGCGGTGTAACCACCCCTCGCCTTCTCCGGCCTCGGGTGTTACAGGTTGTGCAGGGTTAGTCATAGTGGATAGACTGTGCAGGGTGCCTGGGTCAATGGACGTTATATCTTACAGAGATCATTGAACGGGTCATTGTCCAGATGGTTAGTCACAACAGTTGGCTGTGCAGGTTGTTAGTCACGACAGAGGATCGTGCAGTTGTAATCATAATTTGGTTAGTGGATTAAGACCTCTGTTGAGAGGCAAATCACCTGAAGAAGGTGGACTGGATGTAGCCTTAGTTAGAAGGTGAACCAGGATAAAAATGAATGTGTCCTTTACTTTCTGCAAATGTAATTTTAACTTAAGAACTTCCAAGATTTAATCTGCAAAACTGTAATGAGCAAGTCAAAAGTTCTGATATCTTTAAGAAGTTAAAAGGAACATCTTATTGGTTATGTAGGTATACATCTTCATGCTTCCGCAACATTAAAGCATAATCCAATAGATGATTAAGTGAAAGAAAAGATGTTAAAGAAAAGGAAAGGGAATTTAAAGTGATAAAGAACACAATTCAATCCCCCCTTTCTTGTGTTTTTATCCACCTTCAAAGTTGAACATTAATTTCATCATTAAAAGCTAATTAATTTATAGAAAACCATTTGGTATTTGTGTTGCACCCCAAAATTTGCCCTCTTCACCGTGCTATAAGTTATGAAGGACGTTTATTTCGTCATTCGAAAATCATGAAAAATTAAAGAGTTTCCATTGTTTCGAGATCATTAAGTCAAGAAGCTTATGGTATGAATTGCAAGGTATTGAGTCATTGTACGAGGTTATGAAGGCGCCGCTATACTTTCAATATATTGATGGCTTATCGTACAAGTTTGGTTTGAATTAAGGAATTAAGATTGAATTAGGGTCCCAATGATTAGAGGGTGAATTCGATTTGATGGTCTAATTGGTCCTATTATTCGAATCTCGTTCAAGGCATTTTGTTCATCAAGAACTTAATTCAAGCTAAGATGCATGATGCAAAAAAAAAAGGTTGTGGATTGTTCTTGATCGAGGGATTATCATGTTGCTCAATTGTTTGTTGATTGCAATACAAGGTGAATTGTTTGGAAATTGATTTTAAGTTCATTTGAGAATTAAGATGGGATTCAAATACCATTCATTCAAAGTCAAGGTTTAAGACTATTTGGCTAAAGATTCAAGATTCAAATTCAAGTCCTTTTATGTCCATTTAAAGATACAAACATCCGATTTCTACATGTTCAAGTTCATCATTCAAGATCATTCACCAAACTTACAAAAATTCATACAATCCATTACAAAAATATACCAAAGTCCAAAAATCCATTCATCACAAGAGTCAAGCCAAATTACAAAGAAATTACAATAAAAAGGGGGCCTATTGTTCTAATGTCTAAAACGCCTGCTATGACTTGCATCATACACAATTTCCATTCGATTCTACAAGAGCTGCTGCGCAATTTCAATCCTGCATCACATAATAAAACGGAGCCGGTTCGTTCACCGCATATCAGAAAAACCGGTTCACAGAAAAATACATAACAGAATCAATTGGAAAGGGATAACAAAATCACAGAAATTCATAACAAAAAGGAGAACCGTAACAAACTTTGGAGGGGAAGGGGATTCAACTCACCGAGTCACAGATCACTCTCTAGAATAACCGTTTTCTTGAATCCAGAATCGTGAACAACCAGAACCTTCGTCTTTCATCTCCTATTGAATCCACAAAAAAATCTTCATCGCACATTCATCTTTCACAAATCACCATAAACTTTGCAATAACAAGAACCTGTAAGAGAATCGATAATCACCATCAACAGTCAATTCATCAACCTTCTCCATCATTCATATTCACCAACAGAAAAGAATCAAAGGAGATGAATAGGAGAAAAATAAAAATGTAACAGAAATTGGACTCACCTTTAACCGAATTCTCGAAGCTTCATCTTCAGGTTCTTCCATCATCAACTTCGTATATCAATAATCTTCATCGCTGCATTCGTTCTTCATCTTCATCTGCGTCAAACAACAACAACGTCGCTATGTCATCGAAGCACTGATTCAGAGACAGTTGAAGAAGGAACACGCATCAAGCCATACCTGAGTTGCAATCGGAGAAGCGTTGGAGATGGAAAGAAGCCTGAATCGAGAGAGATTATGAGAGACGAGATCGAGAGGGGAGAATCTGAGATGAACACATAGGAGATCAGAAGAGAGAAGAGTGAGGAGACGGAATCGGAGAAGAACATCGTTCTTGAAACGAAGGAGCCGTCGTTCACCGTCGCCGTTGCAAAGAGATAGAGGCACCATCGTCGCCGTTTGCTGAGGGTGGAGATGCGTCGCCGCTGCAAGTGGTCGAGAGAGGAGCCGATTGAGATCAAACGGTAAGGTGAAGTCAGAGAGAAGATGACTTAGGTAGTGGCCGGAGTTCATGTTAGCCGAAGAATGTAGATCGGAGAAGATTGAAGAGGCCTCTCGCACCATTTACGATCGGGGAAGAAGGCGAGGCATGAGCTCCGGCGCCGTTTTGTTGTGAGGAAGATGAACGTGAAATATCTCTATGGTCACAACTTTCTAAACCTAATTCTTTTCTTATTTTTGTTTTGATTAACTGAAGTAATTGAGATTAATGTGATATTGAATGAGGATTATTTGTAAGTAATTGATATTAATTGAAAATGTTAATAAAAATCTTATTAGAAAAAGGCTTTCAATTGATGTTAACCTGATAATGGATCAAGCCTAAGCCTCACATGAATTACAATCTGCACCTCCCTTTAGAGCCCAACCTCACACTCAATTTTTTGCCATTTCTGAAAAAAACAATACAAAAACTGTTTGGGCTTGTCTCCCTGGGCCCTGTGCCTGTTATTATTTGCAGCACCAGATTTCAGAATAAACACCCCTGTGTGCATAATTCACATTAGATTTAGTTTTTTTACTAGGTT
Organism: Vicia villosa; assembly: GCF_029867415.1. Lineage (NCBI taxonomy): Eukaryota > Viridiplantae > Streptophyta > Magnoliopsida > Fabales > Fabaceae > Vicia > Vicia villosa. The sequence continues at coordinate 148,491,752 of NC_081182.1, forward strand.
GCTTTCCATTATTTTTTAGGATAGAAAAATGTATGAAAAACAACTACTTTTGTTAGATTTTTTTGTATGATAAAACGATAATAAAAACATGTATTATTTTCCGTGATTAAATGTAGTATTTTGTACATAGTTTTGTTTTATTGTTTTAGATAGAAATGCCATGAAAAATAATATTCTTGTTAGATTTTGTTCTTAGAATTTAATTAGAATTTTACCTCTTTTTGTTTCATAATCCGATTAAGCGACTTTGTTCGCATTTTCTTGTTATTTTTAATAAGTGTGCTAGCTTGTGCAAGGTACTTTGAGAGAGTTCGATTGGGATTCAATTGCGTTGTGCTCCACTTTATTTGTGGGACACAAACTTATTCTTGATCTCTCATCCATGAGATCTATTCCTGTATTGTCTGGATTATATGTTTTGCAGGTTGCTTGTGTGGTTGTGTTTGATATGCACCGCATAACGGTTGTGATTTATTTTCACACTGCGTTGCTTTGACGTTTACGCTGGACTCCTGGCTTTGCTGGATGTTAGATTACGTGAAGTTTCTTAGTTCTGCTTGCGTTGCTAGCTCACTGCGGATTTGCTATCCGCTCGGTATCCCCTTTGTCCTTTTTACTCTTTCGCGCACCATACCTTGCCATGAGAAGTAGGGTAGGCATGCAGCATCATATTTGCCATGAGAAGTAGGACCTAGGCATTCATCTGGCCAAGCCCTCGAAAGAGGCTCTGTTTTTGTTTGTTTACTGCTTTCAGTCTATTTCCAGTTATTGTCTTGTTCAACCGTCTCGGAGGACTTTCCCCGTGGACGGTGGCTTCGGAGGACTTTCCCCGTTAGCTAGAACATTTATTTCTAGTTATTGTCTTGTTCATCTGTCTCGGAGGACTTTCCCCGTGGACGGTGGCTTCGGAGGACTTTCCCCGTTAGCTAGAACGTTTATTTCCCGTTATCGTCTTGTTCACCCGTCTCGGAGGACTTTCCCCGTGGACGGTGGCTTCGGAGGACTTTCCCCGTTAGCTAGAACGTCTCCCTAGTTCCCAGGTCACTACTTCGGTAGTTTGCTTGCTTTACGAGCTGAGCTCGTTTGTGTGTTGCATTTGCATTGTTTACTACTTCGGTAGTTTGTTTGTTTCTCGAGCGGAGCTCGAATGTATGCCTTATGGTTGTGATGCTTGTTCACTATCTTTGTATCTGCTATGCCTGTTAGTATGATATCTTTGTGATGCTTGTTCACTATCTTCTTATCTGCGATGCCTGTTCGTATGATATCTTTGTGATGCTTGTTCACACTTGCACATGTATGCCTGTTACGTGTTGTTTGCGATGCCTGTTTGCATTATCACTTGTGATGCCTGTTCACACACTCACATTCGTGTATGCCTGTTACACGTCTGTTTTTGTTTGCGATGCCTGTTCGCATGTCCTTATTTGTGATGCCCGTTCACATGTCATGTTTGCTAGGATCTTTGTGACGCTCCTTGTTTGCATGCTCCCTTAGGATGCTCGGTTCCGTTTCTCTAGGAGACGCGAATCGAGATAGAAACAGAAACTTTTGAGCCGAACTACGGCGCTCTGACTTCTCCATTGCACATTGGAGGTACGTAGGCATAGGGTACGAACACCCTAGCGAGCGGACTTTTCTCTTTTTCTTTATTTTGTTCGAACCTTTCTTTTTGTTGTTGTTTTGTTCGACTTTGTCTCTTATCTTGTCTACTTGTTATTTGCATGTTTCTTGTTATCTGTATATCTTCCTTTGCATGTTTTCCCTAGCACATAGCATGATTCACACACACACACACACACACCCTTAGATTAGAAAACTAGCAAGAATGGATCCTGTGGAGTACCACAGACGTGAGGGGTGCTAATACCTTCCCCTCACGTAACAGACACCCTTACCCTTTCTCTGAGACCATTGCTTGTTATTTGGTTTTCTTCAATATTTTCCATTCCTGTGTGTAGGATAAATAGATGTTCGATGGCGACTTCATTGTATTTGTTTCGATGAGTTTTCCAGTTGCTTCAATTTGTTACACAACAAAATAAGTATTCATATCTTACAAGTTAATAAGAATTAGAGTTTAGATATGCATGGATGATTAGGTTTAAACCTTAATCTTTATAGTATAGAAATTAAAATATGGATGAGAGTTAGTAAAATGATCACAAAGGGAGCATAATGTATTTTAATTAACAAAAGTGTATTTCCTATCTACCTTCTCTCTCAGCAAGCAAGTTTGAATGTTACCATTCTCCCAACTCTCTTAGAACCAATTAAAATGTGGTTTTTCAACTCTCTCATCCACAAGTTCACAAACCTCAATCTCTCTCACTCAACTTTATCTCACTAAAGCATCATAACTTGAAAGATTTAGTGAAGTTTAAAATAATAGAGAAAGAAAAAAAGCTTATTTTCATATAATCCGTTTTGGTGAATCATCTTTCACATTCTATGATTCAACATTTGTTTAATTTAATTAATCTGTATGTATTTATTACAACATGTTTTGTGAAATTCTTCCAAATTAAACCACATAGTCTAAGACTTATTAAGGGAAGCAGTGGAAGAATTCTTTATGGAAGAGAGAACTTTGTATTTTTCTTGATGCAAATGTGTGAGAGTTCCTTATAGTACTCTAAGGAGAACTCTAGACTCACTAATTCTAGAAAGTTCTCAATCCTAGAAACTCAAAGAGTATTCTAGAGAATATTACAATAATAAGAAATATCTTGACTCTCCAAATACTACAAGAATTCTCTACAAAAACTACCCAGAAATGTTTAAGGCCAAAATAATTAAGCCCAAATAACCAAATTGGACACAAATCAAGTTTATATCTCAACATCCCCCCTTAAACTTAGTTTGTGACTCCAAGCATACTCCTTAGCTTCATGAAAGTTTCCAACTTGAGTAGCTATCTTGAGAAATCACATACTTCAACTTCACCTCCTTTCTCTCGATGCATTCTCCTATGAAGTGGTAACGGGTGTCGATATGCTTACTTCCTTTAGAAGGTCATACGATTTTACAAACATATGGAGGCCCTGGCTATAATTCTTCTAGATTAATCTCATTTTCTTTGACATATGCAAAAACTATGTCGAATTATTGGCTCTTATCATTTGTTTCTACGTAAGAAACATTTTCCATCCTAGGGTGTGAATTTGATCTAGCCTTCTCAACCTTAAAATGTTCAACTTATCTAACCCTGTATGTAAATTGGGTCATACCCGTTAGATATTTGGTTTCCAACTTATTTTTAATGGAATAATCTAAATCACCTACGTACATCTCGACAAACTTATGTTCAAGAACATGAGTAAAACTTCTTGACGTCATCAACCTAAACATACTGGGATAATCATCTATTGATTCATAAAAATTTTACTTCACACTAGCTAACTGTTTTAGGCTAATTTTCAAATGACCCATATAAAACTTCTTATGGTACACCATTTCAAGTTGATTTCAATGATGTGTGGAGTTTGGAGGGAGAATAGTGAATCATGTGAAATAATTCTTTGTCAAAGAGTGGGGGAGTATTTCATTTTTAAAATTTCATTATTGGCTAAATTGCACGCCTCATCTTGATATCGAGCAATATGTTCGGTAGTGGACACTAGTATATCCTATAAATTTAATTAAACTAAGGAACTTTCCAACTTATGGGTAGTTCATTTTGCAACACGTTGCATAAACAAAATTCGGCCTATGAAGACCAACATTAAGACAATTTTGGGATAGGATTGGTTCAACCATATTGGCTATATTATTTTTTTCCCAAAAGTGTTTTGTTTGACTCTCCTAAATACTTGATCTGCATTTTATTTCCTATTTAACAACACCACATCTTTGACTACCCTGAATATAGGTTGGTCAACTGGCTCGGGCGCAACTTGTTGTTGCACTTGGTTATTAGGTACTGGCTGAATAGATGCTTGTGGAGCACCCAAAAAAGTCAGCAATTCGACCAAATTGTTGTATCAATTGTTAGTAATTATGATGGGAATTTTGGATCAGTGGAGTAAACACTGTACCAATATGTTAGATAAACATATTAACAATCTCATTGTTACTGTCATCATCCATCTATTGCCTTACAATCAAAACAGAATTATTAAAGTATTTTAGATTTGATTCTATATTGTGTTCGTCTATACTTGCGACTTCAAAAATATTAAATTGTTTGCAGCAAATGAATGGTAGTTTCAATATGTTTGGTTCCTTGCATTCGCGGATGAACAATTTAGTAATTTCTAAATTTAACATTAAAGCATTTTTTTATTGTTGTATTTTTTTCATAATTACAAATAACTTACATAGTCCCATACTCACATTATTTTGTGATCATATTAGCCTATTAATAACGGACATTTTTATTAAAAACAATGGGCAATTATTTAGGCCAAATGATTATTTGAAAACATGAAGTTTTAACTAAAGTAAGGGAAAAATATAAATAGGATATATGTTATGTTATGAGCTGCAAACAAGGGAAATTATAGTGTAAATACTATATACTTACACTAGTGCGCACATACATTAATATCGATAAACATTTTCATATTCTATATTGACTCATCCACATAAATAAATTCATACCCAATACACTATAATGAGCAAGTACGTATCCAATACAAGTCAAAACACCCAAACATGATGCAATACTATATATATACAAATGGAATAAAAATAAATTACACACAAATACAATGAAATACAGCCTCACTTTATATAGACAAAGGTAAATTAAAATTATTATGCACATGTCATCAACGGACCACCAAATAATGCAGCTTTCAATATCGTCCCCAACTTGAGAGGTGTCAAACTGATATAAGTAGGATAGATGTTATTCATTTCATACATTCCACAAACTAGCCATTTTAGAATAATAAAAGTAAGAGAGAGAAAATGACGAATGGTTCCCTCGTTTTGTTTGTTCTCCTTATCATTGTAACACTGGCCGGTAACAATCATGTGGTGGTAGAGGCCTTACTCTTCCACTGGCATCTCATGTGGATTGTTTGGGGCCAGTTTATTTGTAGGTTTTATACATGTCCTCCTATCACCAGAACCTCCACCAACCACCACCAAGACTTTTACCGGCCATTTCTACAATGTCATCCTTGTGTGATGAAATTATTTAATATGTTTTGACGTTTAAAGTAAGAGATTTTATTTTAATGCTTTTATATTTTTTTTCTTTGTTCAAAACAAGCTAGAGTTTCTTATAAAAAATAACATATCATATAAAATGGATCTTGAAAGCTGGTACACGATTGAATATTTCTAAAGAAAATCATGCTAGATCATTCATGTGTCATGTGTTCATCGGTAAGGAAAATGAATATCATCGCTGCAATCGCTAACGCCACATTGATATAATAAATATAACAAAAGAATTGTAATTCTCATATATTGGATTCAACTCCACATAAATAGATTTGGTCACGCCACATGCATTCACTTTCTTCTTGGGAAAGAATACATCCTTATGGATTTGATAATTACACTAGCATATTGTAAGTTTTTGTTGCCAATACGGTATTCTACCCCAACCAATCTTAATAAAACTCCAATACAACATCACACACTAATAGTTGTCACTTAACACCATTTATTTATACAATCACAATTATTCACACAGCGCACGTGCGCACACACACAATATATGAGAAGGAGGATTATTCTTAGTGCAAGAGTAAGTTATTATAACTTGTTCCACATCTTAACCATTAGTTATTTTCAATCTAATGAATAAAAATAATAAGTAATTAAATGTGCAGAGAGATAACTATTATTTATTCTTTTTAATCATTAGATTGAAAAAATTTTAAGGTCAAGCTGTGAAGTAATTTATAATACCTTACTTTCGGAGGAAGAATATATATATATATATATATATATATATATATATATATATATATATATATATATATATATATATATATATATATATATATATAGGGAGCATATCAAGTGAGAGCATTTTTAAATGCGAGATGAGAGGAAGAAATATCAACCATTGGATTCATCAAGAGAGAGAAATTAATAGCCTCATTAATGTAGTAACATTCTCTCTCTTGATGAATTCAATGCTAGATATTTCTTCCTCACATCTCTCATTTAAAAATGCTCTCACTTGATATGCTCCATATATATATATATATATATATATATATATATATATATATATATATATATATATATATATATATATATATATATATATATATATATTAAAATAAATGTTTATCAATTTTCAAAAATACATTGATGTTAAACCATTACATAAAAAGGATTTAACATAGCTATTTTGTATAGATAATAGAACTTTGAATACAACATAGCTATTTTGTATAGATAATAGAACTTTGAATACAATCACAAGCCAAATTAAATATTCTTAATCAAATTCCTTGAATTCCTAAAAGAAATTCCATTGAATATTAACGTTATCGTGTATAATTGGACAAATCAAATAAATCAATTCCACAAGAGAAGAGAGATAGAAATAAACTGCTTTATTGATGATAAGATCTCATTATAGGATATATATATATATATATATATATATATATATATATATATATATATATATATATATATATATATATATATATATATATTGCATATTATTATTAATGATAATAGTTTAATATTATAAGTTTTGACATTAAGGCAGAGGACATAGCAGTTCCATAAGACTTCCAGAAGAGGGTCCAATCAGACTATGCGATTTCCTTGAAACAAAACAGAGGTTGAGTATTGGCAGAGCCAGTAGTGCACTGGTAATACGGGGGCTCAAGAAGTGTAATGCTCGATCGCAACACTTGCAGGAGGGAAAACAGGTTGAGTATTGGCAGAGGCATTAGTGCAGCAGTAACATGGGTCTCAAACAAGTATAATGCTCAGCCCCAACCTTGAAGAAAATAAAACATACAAGTTCAAGATTTACATCTTATCCTTAAGTTATTAGAGAAATAATAGTCACGAGAAGAATTAAATGTCCTTGTTTATTGATTTGTAAGTACGTATTCCTTTTCATTCATCTATATTCATTTATATTCGTAAACAATGTCGCTTACTAGCAATTAGCATGATATTTAATAAGCTATTTGAGAGAATAAAATTATATTTCAGTTTTATAATAATTTAATTTTTCAATTTACCATGTGGTCAAATTTATACTTAAATCTAACAAAAGATTTGTAATTGTCATAAATTAGAATCAACTCCACATAAATAAATAAATTGGTCACACCACATGCACTCACTTTATTCTTGGGAAAGGATACATCCTTATGGATTTGATAATTACACTAGCATATTGTAAGTTTTTGTTGCCAATACGATATTCTACCCCAAACAATCTAAATAAGATTCCAATACAACATCACACACTAATAGTTGTCGATTAACACGGTTTATATTTACCATCACAATTATTCACACTGCGCGCGTGCGCATAGACACAATATATGAGTAGGTGGGATATTTTTACTGCAAGAGTAACTTATTCCACATCTTAAGTAATAGTTATCTCTCTGTACACTCAATCTACTCATTTAAAAATAATAAGTAATTAAATGTGCAGAGAGATAACTATTACTTATTCTTTTTAACCATTACATTGAAAGAAATTAATGATCAAACTGTAAAGTAATTTATAATAACTTACTTTTGGTATGCCACTTTTCATTGATATGCCACTTTTCAATTAACTGTACTATTTAAAAAAGAAAAAAAATAAAAAGACAGATTTCATTGTTTCATTTTCACAGTTCAAGAAGCCAATGTAAAATAATCATTTTTAAACCGAACAATAAAATACAATAAGTTCATAAAATAGATAAACAATTTTCAATAAAATATATGTTTTAATAACTGATATACTTTTATAATTATAACTGTGAAATTAAATATAATGCAATAATGTACATCATATTAATTAAAAGATATTGTTAAAAACTATATTGAAATTTATTTACCACGCATTTGTTTTGAAATAAAGAGAGTAATTTTTAAAAATTTATATTAATAACAAATTGTATTTGAAATTTTAATATAAAACCTTAAATAAATTATAGCTTGAAAGTTTAATTAAATTCTATAAACAATTAATTTAAGTCACTGTCTAACGAACTAATCAAATTCAATTTATATGGTAGAAGTTTTTTTTTTTTTGGTGAAACCAGAAAGAGAGAGTATATGTTAGGGTCAATTTAAGAGAAGTTATAATTAATTTTAAAACTATAGAATAAGTTTCGATATTTAATTGTTTTAAAATTTAAGCAATTAATTATTATTAATAAAACAGTGTTTGGATTTTTAGATTTTAAAATTGAATTTAAAAGTCTATTTTAAAATTAAATTTAGAAGTCAATATATTTCTAAATCATTTTTAATTAAGCATATTAGTATATAAATATTCAAATTAACAGAAAAATAGAGATTCAAATGCACAAGGGGGTTAGGGATTTGACTCTTCGTTCATGAGTGGTTTCCGGCAACATAGTCAGACCGGAGGTTGGAAGACAGTCACAGGTCGCCGGAATCAGAGGAATTGGGGGTTCAAATGGGACACGTTCCCTTTTGGGGGGGGGGCAACAGAAATCTTCCTTCGTCGATGGGAGAGCTTACTTCTTTCTACGTCTCAGAATTCCCAGATTCTTTCTGTGCGAAGGATCTCTTTGAGTTGTTCGGGTGTGTGGGGGATGCGGTGGAAGTTGCAATTTCTCCGAGGAAGAACAATAGGGGTAAACGCTTCGGTTTTGCACGTTTCGCAGGTGTAGAGGATGGGAGATTATTCGCAGTCAGGCTCGATAATATCCTTATTGCAGGAAGGAAGATTCACGTCAACCTTCCTCGTTTCGATAGGGGCAAAGTGGGAGGCAAAGCAGGGAGTTCTGGGGTTGTGGCTCAGAACCGTGGAGATGGAGGTGGGGGCTTGAAAGGTGGCAAGGAGGCGGCGGAGGGGAGTGGCAGAGTTGGATGGGGAGCTAGTAGGGGCTCTAGGTCGTTTGCGACGGTGGTTAAGGGAGGCTTGAATTGTAGTGATGTTGTCGTGGATGCGAATTCTACCTTTTGCTTCAAATCTAAAGTCAAGGATAAAGAGAGATTTCTGAAAGCGTACGTTGGCAGAGTTGTTATTCCAGGTTCTGCATTTAATATTCAAACGTATTTAGAAATGGAGGATGTCTTCGCTGTTCGTGTTATCCCGTTGGGAGGAGACGTTTGCTTGTTAGAGGATAGGGAGCCGGGTTTCATTGAGGCATTGATAGCTGATGGTGAAACTTGGTGGCAATCTTGGTTCTCTGAGATAAAGAAGTGGGAGGAAGGTATGGTTGGAGGGAATAGAGAGGTGTGGCTTAGAATTTATGGCATTCCTGCACATGTGTGGAATTCGGATTTCTTCGTTTCTCTGGTGGAGGTGTGGGGGACTTTCATTTGTGTGGACGAAAGGACATCGAAAGGAGAGGCCTTTGATGTTGCTAGGATTATGGTGAAGGTTAAGCTGAATACCAAAATTCCTGACTCTATTTCAGTTAACATTGATAACAAACGTTTCAATCTTGTGGTGCGAGAGGACGCGGTGGTGATGCTCACAAATAACGTTGAGAAGCCGTGTAAGAGACTTACGGAGTCTTCTTCCTCCTCCTCTGATGGGAACTGGCAGGATGCAAATGGTATTGATGAAGAGGAGTATGGGACTGGGGCTTCTTCCGATTCTATACATCAATTTTCATCGTCCGAGAAGTTGAAGCAAGTAATGGAGGTCCTGCCCAAGGTACAGATGGGCACAGTTCTGCGTGATTCTGCTTCATGCAGAATTGGGGACGCGAAGAATTATCAGTATGTGGCTTCTGTTCCTATGATGGCGGATAGTGAACAATGTAGTCATGTGGCTGGGAAATATGCAAGAGTGGGTTGTTTCGACGAGGCCATTTCTTAATTCCGGTCTGATTCTTCTTCTTTGCAGGCAGTAGCTCAGTCATATTCTGGGAGGGAGGCAGCAGAGGGTCCGGCATCGCTTCAGGTTGCTGGTAACTGTCCTCTGGCGGCGGAGGATTCTGTTTTGTCTAAAAAGCTGCGACCAAAGAAGGTTATTTTGAGGTCTGTTAATGGGGGCGTCAGTGTTGGAAAGTCTGGAGGAAAATTGTTATGTTGTAGAGGTGGTAAGAGGCAAGGAAAGAAAAAAAAACAGTAGCGACAAGGATCTCAAAAAAGGTTCTTTACTGGTGAATTTCAACTCTGTTTCGGGGAGACTTGAAGGGTCACAATGTTCTGTTTTTTATGGGGATCACATTGAAGAATCCGACATAGTTAGAAGTAATGGTAGACAATGGAAATATTTGAAAAATGACTTTGGTGGGAACTTGTGGGATGCTATTGCAGCGTTGGGCGTGGTAGACGTGGAGGGGTGTGGAAAAAATTTATGTTTGAAGCGCGACAATATAGAAGGTGATAGCGAGACTCGGGAAGGACGGAAGGAGCTTTCTAACGGAGCCTCATGATCATTGGCTCTTTAAACATAAGAGGGGGGTGAATTCTCTTAAGAGGAAGAGAATTAGTGCTATCATTAAGAAAGCTAAGGCGGACATGTTCTTGATTCAAGAGACAAAGATTACTAGTATGGAGGATGGTTGGGCAAAAAGTTTTTGGAACTCTCCGGAGATTGGGTTTTCCTTTTCAAATTCTTTGGGTAGATCGGGAGGCTTAATCACTCTTTGGGATAGAAACAACGTGGAGGTGGTGAGTAGCTCTAAAGGTGAGGGGTACTTGGGCACAAAGGTGGAATGGAAGAATAGTTTTTATTACATTGTTAACATTTACTCTTCTTGCATTTTGAGCAAAAAGAAGGAGTTGTGGAAGAAGCTTTTGGAGTTACAAGAAGCCTTCAAAGATGGTGAGTGGATTATAGGAGGGGATTTTAATGCTATTAAAAATTCTAGGGAAAGGAAGGGGAGGACGATGGCGGTGAATCATGTAGAAATGGATCTTTTTTCGGATTTCATTGATGAAAGTCTTTTGGAGGACATCCCTTGCAAAGGCAAAACGTTTTCTTGGTTTAGTGGCGACGGAAAATCCATGAGTCGTCTTGATCGTTTTCTTGTATCTAGTAGCATCGTTTCTAAATGGGGGGTGGTTGGCCAATTAATTGGTGATAGAGACATCTCGGATCATTGCCCGGTTTGGATTTTGAAAGATAAATTGGATTGGGGACCGAAGCCTTTTAGATTCAACAATGAGTGGTTTTCTCTTGATTCATTCCTTCCTTTTGTGGAGAATGAATGGAAGAGCATGAAGGTGGAAGGAAGAGGCGATTTCATTCTCAAGGAAAAACTCCGCTTACTAAAAGATAAACTTAGAAGGTGGAACAAAGAGGTATTTGGGAAGATAGAGTTGGATATGGAAGATGGAGTTCGGGACTTGAATTTAGCCGATGAAAGGTTAGCTTCCTTTAATGATGCTTTTTTTGATGCCAATTTAGCTTTTAGGAAAGAATCTAGTGCTAATTTTTGGAGGAATTTGCGGCTTAAAGAGAATATGCTTCTTCAAAAATCTAGAGTGAAATGGATGAAGGAGGGAGATTCTAATAGCGGTTTCTTTCATAAGATGATGAAACAAAGGAGAAGGGTAAACCATTTAGGTCCCATTTTCACCCCGGATGGTGTGGCGGAGTCGGTTGAAGATGTTAAAGGTGCGGTGTTTAGTTACTTTGAGCATAAATTTTTAGAAACGGAGGAGACTCGGCCGGTCTTGGATGGTATCTTTTTTAATTCTATCAACGATATGGAAGCGGCGGATCTTGAGAAGCCATTTTTAGAGCCCGAAATTAAGGAAGCGGCGTGGGAGTGTGGTGGGGATAAGAGTCCGGGTCCGGATGGCTATTCTTTCCTTTTTATAAAAAATTGTTGGTATTTTCTTAAGGAAGATTTTGTTCGGTATTTCGAGTATTTCTTTGAAGGAAAAGCAATTTCGAAGGCAATCACCTCTTCTTTTTTTACTTTGATTCCTAAGAAATCTAATCCGGTGTCTTTGGCCGAATATCGTCCCATTTGCTTGGTTGGATGCATGTACAAAGTAGTGACAAAGCTTTTGGCGGGGAGACTTAAAAAAGTGTTGGTCTCGATCATTTCTAATTGCCAAAGTGCGTTTGTTCCCGGTAGGCAATTGCTTGATGGTGTTTTGGTTGCTAACGAGGTGGTAGACTATGCTAGAAAAGAAGGTAGTAAATGTATTCTTTTTAAAGTTGATTTTGAGAAAGCATATGACAAAGTTAGTTGGAACTTCTTACGGTACATGATGAAACGGATGGGTTTTGGTCAAAGGTGGTTGAAGTGGATGGAGTTATTGGTATTTACTAGTAACATGTCGATTCTTGTGAATGGTAGTCCGACCAAGGAGTTTACCGTTTCTAGGGGTTTGAGACAAGGAGATCCTCTCTCTCCTTTTCTTTTTGTTTTGGTTGCCGAAGGATTATCGGGCTTGGTCAAAAGATCTATCGAAGTTGGAGATTTCCAAAGGTATGAGATTAAGAGATCGTGTGGGGTTGATATTCTCCAATTTGCGGATGATACCCTTCTTGTTGGTGAAGGTTGTTGGAAGCAAATTTGGGCGATTAAAGTGGTTCTTTGTGCTTTTGAAGTAGTGTCGGGCCTTGGAATTAATTTTCAAAAAAGCAAACTTATTGGAATTAATTCTAGTGCCCATTTCTTGGAAGCGGCTTCTCATGTTCTCTCTTGCAAGTTGGAAGATAGCAACTTTTTCTTTCTCGGTATTCCTATTGGCTTTAATCCTAGAAAGGAATCTTCATGGAATCCTCTTGTGGCGAAGTTGAAGAATCGTTTGGAGGGGTGGACCAATCGCTTTCTTAATTTGGGAGGTAAAATTACTCTTATAAAGTCCGTGCTTAGTTCTTTACCCATATTCACTATGTCTTTCTATAAAATGCCTCCGAAAGTGGTTAAAAAGATTACTTCCATCCAAAGCAATTTTTTATGGGGGGGAGTGGAGAACAAAAGGAAAATTCATTGGGTTAAATGGAGGGATGTCAATCTTCCTTTTGAGAAGGGGGGTTTGGGTGTCAAAAATATAGCTTTGTTTAATGTGGCACTTCTTAACAAATGGAGATGGAAGATTCTTCAAGGTACCGATTCCCTTTGGTATAATATCTTGAAAGCTCGTTATGGAGATTTGTCTCTTAGTATGATGGGTGGGGAAAAAGGGGCGGCTCACTCTCGTGGATCCTTTTGGTGGAGAGATCTTTTAAAGCTTTCTTATAATTCTTTTGGTGATCCGATTGTTGATTGTAGTAGGTTCTCCGTTAATAACGGTTTCAATACCCCTTTTTGGCATGCTAAGTGGATAGGAGGATCCTCCTTGAAAGTCCTCTTTCCGAACCACTATGAGGTTTCCAACTTGAAGCATGTTTCCGTGGCGGCTATGGGAGGATGGGGTGATGGAGGGTGGAATTGGGGTGATTTTGGTTTGGCGGGGAATAGCCTTTCGGTTGATGTGGGGGAGTTGAAAAATTTTGCGGACGGGGCGGATGGGAGGAGTGAGGGGAGGGATGAGGTGGAGTGGTACTACAATGACGATACGGACTTTTCAGTGGCTTCTTGTTATTCTTTCCTTATGAAGAGTTTCATCCCTTTCGGTCCTTCTAACAAAAGCGATGAAGCTTTTGGTATTTTGTGGAAATTGGAAGTGCCTTTCAAAATCAAAGCGTTCGGGTGGAGACTTTTCCTCAATCGGCTTCCTACAAAGGATTTGTTATTGCATAGAGGTATCTCTCTTCCTTTAGATAACATTTTTTGTCCCTTTTGTAGTGTTGGATTAGAATCGGGTAGGCATACTTTTTTTATTTGTGGGGTGGTTAATAGGATTTGGAATGGTATAGCTTCTTGGGTTGGTAAGGGAAATAGGGCGGAGGACGAGTGTTTACCAAGTTTTATGGAGTGGCACTCCTTGTTTAAACTCAAGAAAGTTAAGAGATGTAAATTGGGTGTGGTTTGGTTGGCGGTTACTTGGTGCCTTTGGTTAGTTAGGAATGATGTGTGTTTCCGGAATGATGGTTGGAGCGTTAACAACATCGTGTGGAACATAAAATTCACGGTATGGAGATGGTCTTTTTGCGGGAATATTATCGCTACCAATTGCAATTTCTACGATTTTTGTATGGATCCTTTGCGGTTCCTTTCGTAAGGGTAATTGGTTTGTAATATTCCTTTTTGCTAGGCTTTTTGTTGGCCATTGTTATCGGGTTTGAGAACCCCTAGTTCTCCTATATATATAATCCTTGCTTATGAAAAAAACAAAAAGTATATAAATCATTATTTTTTTATTTATAATTCTTATTTTCATGATGTTAGTTTTAGATTTTCTATTTGATATATTTTTTAATAAGAGAAAGGGCCTAAGCACGAAGAAATCTAAATCACAACTAGCCGGAGAACCAAAATTTACAACATATCATCAACATTGATTCTTAAAAAAGAATGCATGGAAGTGATTATATGTAAGGGGACCATTAATTTTCATTCCCTTCTTTTGACAAACTTCCTTTTTTCTTATGGTGAAGTTGCATTGAAATGAATTGAGATACTATTTGGAATCTAGGTAAAATTATTGTGAATTTGAATGAATGTTTGGAATCCAAATAATTGTTTTGCAATATTGAATGGCCTATAAATACAACATATCCTTTCATAAGTTTTTATTCATTCAAAGTATTTTTTATCTTTACTACCAAAAAAATATTCATTATCTTTTCAAAATGAAAATCACACAAAAATTTGGTTTGTTTAATGTGATTCTAATTTCAATGATTTCTATCAACTACGAGAAATGGATGTGTTCATCCTCCTTGTGTCGCCGCTGTCTCCGCTGCTTCAACTATCAGAAATGGATGTATTCATTCTCCTTGTACCGCCGTTGTCTCTGCTGAAACCATCATCTTTACTCCTAAAAAAAATAATAATTAAATATTATGATTAGAAAAAATAATGTAATATAATATGTGATCCTATAATGAGTTCACATCACATTATCAGTTTGTTTTATGATTAAAAAAAAAAATTAATTGCATTGATTTTTTTTTTGCATTTAATTTATTCACCTAACTTAATAAGCATTATTGTTACGTGAAAGAGTTGGGTGGATTCCAGTAATGCATTTGTGTTATTTAGTGCTTTTAAGTATCCAACTCTTTAACATCAATTATGTTAAAATCAATTATACCAAACTCAATTATACTACAATCTATTGAAAATATTGTATGTGATATTGAAAGGAACTTTAATATCAAAATTAGTATAATATCATAATTGATAAAATCAAATGCCGAAAAACTTAACTTAATTGAATAAGAAAAAGCCAATATAAAAACTTACACAATATCACACGATCTCCATAACTACCAATTATTTGTGTATAGCACTTTATTCTTTCCTAAATTTAAAAAATTACATCGACTGAAACAATAAAATAGCAAATAATAAAATAGATAATTAAGCATCTCCCTCATTCAACAAGCTCACGGAGGAAGTCCTTGTATCGATGTATTTTATTTTTCCGTGTATCACTAAGTTTTCAGATAACTAGATTGTTGAGTTGTTTGTTGGTGTAAGCCCTATAGACTAATACCTTTGATACTTGTATCTAATTATTTATTAAAAATAAATGACATTTATTTATTATGTCTTTTTCAAAATAATAAAGTCCTTAATTATAATAGTTAGTCTGTTTAATGAAAAGTTAAACTTAATCATGATAATTTGTTTTTATTTTGTAAGTTAATAAAAAAAATTTATTTAGAATTTAAATATAAAATATCAATTAAAAAATTAAAACAAAAATCTTTTTTAAAATTGCTTGAATAAATCATTTAGTCTTTTAATATATAATTTATTCCAAGCCCATTTCTTTTGCTTGAATAATTTCTCTTGCTGGGTCTTTTAATATATAAAAATTAATTGCTTCAATTGTGAAAAGTATGTGGGGGGAGGATGATATGGATTATTCTTTTTCAGGATTGGAGGGCCTCTCAGAGGGTTTGTTGTCCATCTGGAGAACCAATTAGGTTACTGTTTTGGCTATCTTTTGTGGCCCGGGGTATCTCGGATCAAAAGTTATGTGGAAAGGAGTTTGTTACTATATTTTCAATGTGTACTCTTCTTGTTCCATGCCTCTTAAACGTGTTTTATGGTCCCGTTTGATTGAGTTGAAAAACAAGTACCAAGATGGATAATGGATTATAGGGGGAGATTTTAACGCGGTGAAAAAGCGAAGTGAGAGAAGCGGCATTTCTTCTAGAAGTGGCAGTTTGGAATGGGAAGAATTCTCGTATTTCATTGATGATACCGGTGTTGTTGATGTTCCTTGCAAAGGGAAGAGGTTCTCATGGTTTAGTGGGGATGGAAAATCAAAAAGTAGAATTGACCGTTTTCTTGTTTCCGATAACATAATATCTACTTGGGGGTGGTTGGCCAATGGATAGGTATGAGAGATGTTTCCGATCATTGGCCGGTGTGGTTGATGGTAGACAAAGAAGATTGGGGTCCAAAACCATTCAAATTCAATAATGAATGGTTTAATGACAAGAGTTTTTACGGTTTTATTAAGAAGGAATGGGAAGAGATTATTGTTCATGGGAGAGGAGATTTTGTCTTGAAGGAGAAATTTCGTTTAATTAAAGAGAGATTGAAATGGTGGGAAAAAAATGTTTTTGGTAAAATTGATTTGGAGATAGAAGAAAATGTGAAGGATTTGAACGAGTGGGACGATAGGGATTATTGGGAGGAAGAAGTTCACCTTAACATGGTAAAAGCTTCAAAGAATATTTGGTTTAATCTCAAATTAAAGGAGAACATGCTAATTCAAAAAAGTAGATTGAAGTGGTTAAACGATGGGGATGCTATTAGTAGATTTTTCCATAATGTTGTGAAGGAGAGGAGGCGTAGGAACCGTATTGGATCGTTGAATACTAATGAAGGTGTTGTTAATTCGGTTTATGCGGTGAAGGAAGCGGTGAAGTCTCATTTTGAAAGCAAATACAAGGAGGATTGTTTTGAGAGACCTTTGTTGGATGGAATTGCGTTTAATTCTTTGAGTGAGGAGCAATCTTTGTCGATCGAGGTTCCTTTTTCGATTGAAGAAATTAAAGAGGCGGTGTGGAGTTGTGATGGCACAAAAAGTATGGGGCCGGACGGTATTTCTCTTCTTTTTATTAAGAAGTGTTGGTCTTTCTTAAAAGGAGACGTGCTTGATTGTTTCAATAGTTTTTTCTCCGGAGCGGTGTTGTCCAAATGTATTACATCCGCTTTTATTGCTTTAATTCCTAAGAATAGCAATCCTTTAGATTTAGATGATTACCGACCAATTTGTCTAGTGGGGAGTATTTACAAAATAGTTTCTAAATTTTTGGCTTGTAGGATCAAGAAAGTTCTTTCTTCCATCATTTCTAATTGCCAAAGCGCTTTCGTTCCGGGAAGGCAAATGATGGACGGAGTGTTAATTGCCAATGAGTTAGTAGATTTTGCTAGTAAGGAAGGAAGGGAGTGCCTTCTCTTTTAAGTCAATTTTGAAAAGGCTTATGACAAAGTGAGTTGGAATTTTCTTAGGTACTTGATGATAAAGATGGGTTTCGGGAAAGTGTGGATGCGATGGATGGAGGCTATTGTTTTCTCTAGCAAGATGTCGGTGATTGTTAATGGTAGTCCAACGAGGGAATTCATGGTGGAAAGGGGTCTTCGTCAAGGAGACCCTATCTCCCCCTTTCTTTTTGTTATTGTGGCGGAAGGTTTAAAGGCCTTGGTTGGAAGAGCGGTCGATAATGGTGATTTTGTGGGTTTTAATGTGAATGGAAAATGTTTCGTAGATATTCTCCAATTTGCCGATGACACGCTTTTAATAGGCGACGAGAGTTGGAATCACCTTTGGGCCATTAAGGCGGTTTTACGGAACTTTGAAATGGTGTCGGGCCTTAGTATTAATTATCACAAGAGCAAGTTGATTGGGGTCAACATTAACTCGCACTTTATGGGAGTGGCTACCAATTTCCTTAATTGTATGGAGGAGGAGAAGGAATTCAAATTTCTCGGTATTCTTATCGGAAAAAATCCTAGGCGAATCTCTTCTTGGAAGCCTCTTTTGGACAATGTTAGGAAGAGATTAAACTCTTGGAAAGGGCGGTGGCTTAGTTTTGGTGGGAGGATAACCCTTATAAAATCGGTTCTAAGTAGCTTGGCGATATTCAGTCTTTCTTTCTACAAAGCTCCTAAGAAGGTTATATCAGATATTAATAAGATGCAAAGTAATTTTTTGTGGGGAGTTGTGGAAGAGAAAAGGAAAATGCATTGGGTGAAGTGGAATGACATGTGTCGTCCGGTGGAGAAAGGCGGTCTTGGTTTTAGAAGGTTAGACCTTTTTAATAAAGCGCTTCTCTTGAAGTGGAATTGGAGGATTTTTGGTGCTTCTAATGAATTATGGTATAGAATGTTGAAAGCTCAGTATGAGGATGTGAATCTTAGGTTGAGTAGTGATTTTTCGAAAGCTAAGAAGGATAGATCATCGTCGGTGTGGTGGGCGGATCTTTTATCGTTAGGGAAAGAGTTGCCGGAGAATTCTTTTACTAACAATTTTCTTTTTCAGGTTGGAGACGGGCACACTATTTCTTTTTGGAAATCTCATTGGTTGAATAGTGGTCCTTTAAAAGATCTTTAATTTTCGCGAATCTTTTCAAGTTCTCGAAGTTGCAAGACGTTTCAATCGGTTCGATGGGTGGATGGATTGATGGGACTTGGATTTGGGGAGATTTAGGTATCTCCGTTAACCGCGTTTTAGGCGTTGATGCAGCTCCGAATATTGCCATTGTTGTTGGCGTTGTTACTGTTCCTGACATTGGTGGAGTCGCTGTCCCGATGGCTACTGTTTTAGCCGAAAATTTTGCTCCTGCTGCTGGCGTTAATCCTATTCCAGCTGTAGGGGAAGCTGCTGTCCCGAATACTTCAGCCTTGTCCGAAAATGCAGATTCTTTGATTGCTGTGCAGCATGCTGCCCTTGTTTTTGATCTTAACAGCATTGCTCTAATGCTAAACGAGGCAGAGCTGACTTTATCCCACCCAGACTCTACTGTGTGGAAATTGCAAACGGATGGAGTTTATACCGTAGCATCATGCTACCATTTTCTGTGTAGTCATTTTGTTCCTTTTGGTCCGGCTAATCGTTATGATCGGCTTTCATTGATATTTGGAAAATAGATGTTCCTTTGAAAGTGAAGGCTTTTGGTTGGAGATGCATCATCAACAAAGTGCCAACTAAGGATTCTCTCTTGTCTAAAGGTATCATTGCTTCTACCTCGAACTTGGATTGTGTTTTTTGTGCCGATGGTAATGAATCTCTTCTTCACTCTTTTCTATCTTGTCGGAATGCCGGTATTGTTTGGAGAGAGATGGTCGAGTGGATTGGATTACCTTTTAAAATTGGTTTAGATTTCAAGGAGGGCTTTATTTATTGGAGCTCTTTTTGTCGTTCTAAGAAAGTCAAAAGTGCAAAAGTTGGTACCGTTTGGTTAGCTATTTTATGGAGCTTGTGGATGCGAAGGAACGACATAGTCTTTAACAACGGATCGTGGAACTCGAGGGATGTAGTTTGGAGTTGTAAGACGCTTGTGTGGAGGTGGTCGTATATCGGGAAAATTACTCAATCCAATTATAACTTCTATGAGTTTAGCAATAACCCATTGTTTTACTTAAGTTAAGTTTCAATCGGTCTGTAATTTTCTTGTTTTGGCTTTTTGGTGTTGTAATTTCGAATTGATTGGAGCTTATTAATATATTTCTTGATTTAAAAAAAAAAAGAAATTTGTTCTTCATGTTTCTCATTTAAGTGATTTTTGTATATCTGTTCTATTAATTATGCAAAAACCAAATTTTTGTTTCTCAAGTCCAAATAAAGAATCAAATTAAAATTAAAAACCATTTTTTTCTATTTAATTGCTGCAAAAATTATGGTGGTCCATTTCAGCCGATCACAAAGCCAAAGACATTGTTAGAAAGTCCTTAACCCTAACTCATAGTTACTTTCAGAGCACATAGCAGTAAACTTCACAAATTACAATGTCATACCAAAAGAGCATAAACATGCATCAATTTATCATAGAAGATGCCATCATCATTTAAAAATACAACATAATGAACTTCTAATTCTCTTTGTAGTTTATATGAAACTATGTACTTTAGCATTTTCTCACTATTGATTGTTTCTGTCCTTTTGATTGTTCTTATGTTGGGTTTAGTGATTTTCTCTATTACTTCTTTGATGCTCTATCACAATCATCATAAATGGTGCACCTTGGAGGATAGAGAATGGTACTTTTCTCAATTTAACTATTTAATTCATATATATATATATATATATATATATATATATATATATATATATATATATATATATATATATATATATATATATATATATATATATAGGGGACGACTCAAGTGAGAACACTTGGTTATTATGAGAAATGAGAACAATGAATCACGACCATTAGATTTGATTTTAAGGGACTGGATTGGTTTCTCTTTCTGTGTTGATTTAAAATAAATATTAAGGATCATGGAAAGAGAAACCAATCCAGTCTATTAAAATCAAATCTAATGGTCTAGATTCATTGTTCTCATTTCTCATAATAACCAAGTGTTCTCACTTGAGTCGTCCCCTATATATATATATATATATATATATATATATATATATATATATATATATATATATATATATATATATATATATATATATATATATATATATATATATATATATATATATATATATATATATATATATAATTGGGTTTTATTAGACAATTATAATATCTTGATCATATACGATTATCAAGATTGTAGTTAAAAAATTGTAAATAAGTGTTGTCAGAGGACATTTCAACCCTTATATTACATGGAGTGGAAAAGTATTACCATCATTTTGACTAAGTGGCGTAGTGTGTAAGCCACACTCTTTATTCAATTTCTACTATGTTTATTTATTGGGTGTGTTTGACTTTGCATTAGATTATATGATTAGTAATGGATTATTGATTTTAGTTAATTCTTGAAATAAATTTGATGACGTGATTCACTTTGCAAGACTAAAAGCTGTTGGTGAAAGTGTTGAAAATCTTCGTCGTTATTTCGATAACAATCTTGGAACCATAAATCTCTATGAAGTTATGGCTAAGCATAATTGTAAAAAGGTTTGGTGTTCTTGTATTTTATTTTACCCTATTTTACATGTTCTTGGTTTATTCCATTATCTAGATGAAAAGTATCACATATGGTTTGGTTTTTCTTGTAATTAAAACAAGGAATAAAAGCCTCACAGATGTAAATGTCATTTTGACTGATTATGATTGGATGGAAGTTGTTTTTGTGAATTTTAGGAGGCTTCTGAGTTTTCATATGACAGCCAAGATCTCTCGGCTGTATTATTGGCCTAACATGTTTGTGCTTCTTCACAAATGGTTTTCTCATCATCTGCAATTGTTTATGGCCAACCTGAAAAGATATCTTGTGTGGAGGATTTAAAGTTACAAGCCACAAATACTTATTGCAGACAAAGGTAGCCATTTGGTTGTTTGGGTTACTTCTATATATTTCTTCTTGTTTCCCCTTTTGATGGTTTTGACCGGTAGTTTTCAATTTAGTATTATTCAGCTTTTTTCTTGAGTATAAACTCACTTAATTACAGTTACTTCTTTTTGGGTTCTAATGAATTGTCTTTGTATCAACAATGGTGAACCAACTATAACAGAGAGACGCGAAGAAAAAAGAGTAACAAAAAATCTCCATTGATCAAGAAGAAAGCTAACTGAATCTGTTACAATGGATAATTGTCCAATAGCCTAAGGATAAAATGTATAGCAGTGTTGGATAGACCAATCAGAAACTGCCGGCTCACCTAATACCTTATGTATGTACATTATCTATTAGTGAGGAGAAAAGATAAAATAATCTATGTATGTACATGTATGTTAATACGCCCCCTCAAGTGGGACTGTGTAGGCTACAAAGTCCTAACTTGGACATTATGGAAGAGAAAGCTGGTGAGTGAGGCATTGCAGCCATTGAATTTCACATGTGAGTGAAGCTAGAGCCATGTACTCAGCCTCAGTGGAGGATCTTGAAACAATATTCTGCTTTTTAGATTTCCAGCTGATAAGAGATGAACCAAGTATGACATAGAAACCAGTAATGGATCTTCTTGTAGTAGGGCATCGAGCCCAATCAGAATCAGCAAAGGCAAATAATTTGAGAGGACTCGAGGCAGAAAATAGAACACCTTTAGCAGGGCATGATTTCAGGTACTTGAGCACTCTTGTGGCAGCTTGAAAGTGAGGAACCAAGGGTTTGGAAACAAATTGGCTAAGGTGTTGTACAACAAAAGAGATATCTGGTCTAGTATTAGTCAGATAAATGAGTCTACCAATGAGACGCCTATAGCTGGTGGGATCTTCCAAAAAGGTACCATCTGTGGGAGATAGCTTGAGATTAGGATCATAAGGAATGGGAGATGGCTTAGCTCCAAGAAAACCTGTATCCTCTAATAATTCTAGAGTATATTTTCGTTGGTTCATGAATATCCCTATGGTTGATCTTACAATCTCAAAACCCAAGAAGAATCGAAGAGAGCCAAGATCTTTGATGCAAAATTTGTGATCCAGAAGCTGCTTAACATTCTGAATTTCAAGCATAGAATTCCCTACAACCACTATGTCATCTACATAAACAAGTATAGCAGTGAAGAATTTTTTATGAGACTTAACATATAAACAGTGATCTGCTTGAGATTGTACATAGCCCAAAGAAATTAAGAAAGAAGACAGTTTTGAATACCACTGCCTACTTGCTTGCTTAAGACCATATAAAGATTTTTGTAACTTGCAAACCTGAGATGGCTTGGAAACAGAAATACCAGGGGGAAGAGTCATGTAGACCTCTTCATGCAGATCACCATGGAGGAAGGCATTGTTGACATCAAGTTGTTCAACATACCATCCTTGTATGGCAGCAATGGATAGAAGCACCCTCACAGTTGTAATTTTGGCTACAGGAGAAAAAGTAGCAAAGTAATCAATTCCCTCCATTTGTGTGTATCCCTTGGCTACAAGCCTAGCCTTGTACCTTTCAATGGAGCCATCAGCCTTGTATTTTATCTTGTAAACCCACATACATCCAATGGGTACCTTTCCTGGTGGAAGATCAACTACACTCCAAGTCTGGTTTTCTTCCAGAGCAGATATTTCAGCATCCATGGCAAGTTTCCAACAATCTAATTTGATGGCTTGGTTAAATGTTTTTGGTTCAATATTGGAAGAAATAGCACAACAAAAATGCTTATATGATGGAAAACAATGATCATAAGTCAAGACAGAGGATAAAGGATAAGGCACATTAGATTGATTTAGGGAAGTGGTGGAGTAGCAGTGATAGTCCTACAGATATTGAGGTGGATTAGAGGATCTAGATGAATGCCTAGTGGGTAAAGCATTGTTATCTGCTGCTGAAGATAAGGTAGGTACAGAGGACTCTAAGGTATTGTTAAGGGTAGGAGAGGAGTGAGTTGGTACAGAAAGGTGGCTGTCATTATTATGAGGAGAATGAAGAGCCATATCAGGTGTGGTACCTGAACCAGTGGCAGAACTGGGACTAGGACAGGGTGTGATATCAACATTACTGTCCTGAGGTGGGACAGAAGTGATAGGAGAGGGGTCCACTGTGTCATTTAAATGTTCAGCAGGAATAGTATGGGGGTTTTCATTGGGAACATCATCAAGATGGGAAAAAGTTTGGTTAGTATTATCTTGAGGTGGCTGAACATCCTTAAAAGGGAACACAGTTTCATAAAAAATAACATTCCTAGAAATGAAAATGTTATGAGTATGAAGATCATACAAGATATAGCCTTTTGTGCCATCTTTATGACCAATGAAAACAGCTTTTCTAGCTCTAGGGTTGAATTTAGTTCTGTGGGCTTGGAGAGAAGTGGCATAGGAAAGACATCCAAAGACTTTTAAATGAATCATGGAGGGTGGCTGTTTGAATAAAAGTTCATAAGGGCATTTGGAATTAAGGAGAGGAGTAGGGAGCCTATTGATGATATGAAATGCATGTTGAATGCAAAAATTCCACATAGACAAAGGGATATTGGAGTGAAACAAAAGGGACCTAGCAACATTTAATATGTGCTGGTGTTTTCTCTCCACCACACCATTTTGTTGAGGTGTCTCAACACAAGTTCTTTGGTGGAGAATACCTTTGGTCAGAAGGAAATCAGAGAGGGCTAAGAATTCTGTGCCATTATCTGTTCTGAGACATTTTAAGGTGGTTTAGAATTGATTCTCTATGTATGCTACAAAGTTTATGAGGCTAAGCTTAGTTTGATCTTTGGTTTTGAGAAAAATAACCCATGTATGTCTAGTGTAGTCATCAACAAGAGTTAAAAAATATTTATGGCCTAAGACATAAATAGAAGAGAATGGACCCCATAGATCAGCATGTAAAACAGTAAAAGGAACATTAGAATGAGATACACTATTGGAAAAGGAAGTTTCTTTTGCTTAGCAAATTGACAAGAATCACAAGGATCATTATTATTATTACAAGTAATGAATGGAAAAACTTTTGAAACAGTATGTAAACCTATAATAGAGATGTGTACTAGTCTCATGTGCCACAAATTACTTGAAGTGTGAGCAACAGAATTATTAACTAAAGAATGACTAGCTGTGGAGTCCAGGATATAGAGTCCCTTGTGCAGTTTAGCTATACCAATAATTTCCTTGGAATGATTCTGCACAATATGGCAAGCATTGGAATTAAATTGGATAGAGCAATTTCTACTATCAACAAGTTTTGCAACAGAAATGAGGTTAACATGGAAACTAGGAGCATATAGAACATTGTGCAAAACAAGGGAAGGGGAGAGAATAACTGTACCACAAATGGAAGCAACAGTTTGTGATCCATCAGGTAAACTAACAGGAATAGGTATAATAGACTTATGATCAATAAAAGAGGATAAACTAAATGTGAAATGATCTGTAGCACCAGTATCAAGGATCCAAAGTTTGGGATTCTTACCATTCACATTGGAGGAGTGGGAATGCAGGACAAAAGGAGATGTGGAAACTGAATTGACAGTGGGATTGGGTTTAGATTGTTGGAGAAGTGCCAAGATGCTATCATATTGCTCCTTAGTAAAGCCAAAGGAGGAGGAAGATGAACTTTGGGAAGGCGAATCTGTGCTGTTGTTGGTACTAGCAGCAGTTCAGGCAGAAGACGAGGGTTGACTTTGAACTTTTCCTTTCACTTTGTTGAATCCAGGTGGGTAGCCATGCTTGAGAAAGCGTGTTTCAACAATGTGGTTAACTCTGCCACAATGAGTACAGACCCTGTTTGTGGCTCTTGGAGCATTGTAACTTGGAGACTTCCCTCGATAACCCGATGAACCTTGCTTAGCAGTGTAGTTTGCCTCATGTGTCTGAGTTTGAAGAGCAGAAGTCTCTTCAGTGGAAGCAGCAGATGGAGCAATGTTGGAAGCAAAACTGTCCATTTCTCTTTCTTGCTGAATAACAAGGGAGAAAGCCTTGTCAATATCAGGGAGAGGATTCATCATCATAATTTGGGATTTTGAGTGTGCAAATTTCTCTGTCAAGCCCTTGAAAAAACGTATCACATAGTCGTGTTCTCGATATTTCCTAACAGACGTAATGGCGCCACAAGAACATTGAATAGCACATGTGCAAGTAGGAACTGGTCTGTAGTTCTCTAATTCATCCCACATAACCTTTAATCGAGTGAAATAGTTTGATGCATCAAGAGTACCTTGTTTGAATTTGTAGAGATCTTCTTGAATGTCAGAGATTCGAAAAACATCACCTTGGGAAAACCTAATCTGCAAGTTCTTCCATACCGCAGAAGCAGTCTCAATCCACAACACGGATTTCGCAATGGATTCTGAAATCGAGCGTTGGATCCAAACAAGAACCATAGTATTGCAACGAATCCAGGGAGCATACAAAGGATCGGATACCGGCGGTTTGCTTAGGGTTCTGTCGATAAACTTTTCCTTGTTCTTGGAAATGAGCGCTATCTGCACCGAACGCGCCCATGTGTGGTAGTTTTTATCAGTGAGTAATGGTGTAACAAGAACAAGCGTAGGGTTTTCATTAGGATGAAGATAGTAAGGGTTCGCAGAGTTGGTAGCGTAATCACCATAGCTCTGGTTTGCCATTCGGATAGAAAAGGAAGAAGAAGATGAGGAATCAAATAGGGAAAGCGGAAGATGCAAAAAAACAGAGCACGAATCGCGTGAGGAAGAAAAGAATGGCTACCGGAGCTTATTGCTCTGATACCATATCAACAATGGTGAACCAACTGTAACAGAGAGACACGAAGAAGAAAGAGTAACAAAAAATCTCCATTGATCAAGAAGAAAGCTAACTGAATCTGTTACAATGGATAACTGTCCAATAGCCTAAGGATAAAATATATAGCAGTGTTGGATAGACCAATCAGAAACTGCCAGCTCACCTAATACCTTATGTATATACATTATCTATTAGTAAGGAGAAAAGATAAAATAATCTATATATGTACATGTATGTTAATACTTTGTTTTTCTTTGACACTTCACATTTTAGCTTTTCCTTGAGGAAATTGAACAAGATATTTAGAAAGCTGAGCCAAAAATGGAGAATCATTTTACTTAGATACTTTAATCCAGTTGAGGCACATGAATGTGGTAAATCAGTGAAGATCCAAGGGGCATAAAATAGTAGTATACTTGTCTATAGTTGGTGATAAAGTAATGAAAACAAGTGACCTCTTTCTTATTTATTTTGAGTGTCAGATGTCATAATATAGTTGATATGAATCAAGTATGTCGTGGTTTTGTTTTCTTTGATTGATTGAGCATGTATCAAATACTAGTCTTCAGGTTTGACTTTTCCCATTTCGATTATGGGGCAACAATGGTGTATTTATTGTTGCTGCAATTGTAAAGCGATATAAAAAGTTTAAGGCTTTAAGGATCTGATATTGTATGCTGATGTTTTCTAATGAATGAAGTCTTGTTGAATTTCTAGTGTCGCTGATTTTTTTGGTGGTGGAAATTTTGCTGAGTTTTTAATGTCATTGAAGGCTTAGTTTCACTTGACTTTTATTTTGAAGCTGTGCTTTTAATCCATTAGCCTCAGTTACGAACAAGACAGGCTAATGAATATTGAGTACGGGTGAATTTTTTTTTGTGAAACTATGCAAATTGTGGCGGTCTTAAATGCCATAACAAAGTAATGTTTTTTAGAAAACAGTGAAGTTTGTGGCAGTTTAAACTGCCATCAATTACAAACGAAAACCGCCATTTTTACACAAAGTATATTACGTTGGTTTGTATGGCGGTTAGTGAGAAACCGCCGTTTTATACCTAGCGGCAACCAAATTTACGGCGTTAAAGAAAAACGCCATTTTCGTAAATTGTGGCCGTTGAAACCGCCATAATCATACATTTTTAACCGCCGCAATTTCCATGTTGTTTTAGTGATAGGGCATTGAAAATACTAAGCAACCTAAGAAAGAGACCGACCTTGACTTTTATTATAGTCGTTGCAAAACACAACGCAATTGGAAATTATCTCCTCTGAAACTTAAATGGAAAGTTTGGATCAGATGGAATCAAATTCATCCTCAGAATGTAAATTTTATCACCGATATTTTTTCCTGTAATGTTAGTGGCACCAATAATATTTGGACATAGTTTATTTATGAGCAACCTTGTCCTATTGTAGAGGCCATTGGATTGAACTATGTTTCTTAGAAGCATATTCTGGGACTCCAACCTTCAGCCTTAATAGGTGGTTTGGCATTCCTAAAAATTTAATTTCATTCAAGAATTTAGGTGTGAACCAATCCGCAAGAACTGCACAATTTTCATCTGAAAGAATTGTCGAGTCGGCATTCAAATATTCCTTTTCATCCCCTAGAATTAACGACAAAACAAAGTCACTAACAATATCTATAGAATCATGAATCGAAGATAGTAACACCCTCCCTTCATAGTTTGTCAAATTGTTCATGTTCTGTAAAAGTAATGGATATGTTAATTCAACAAGACATAAAAGAGGATTATGAGAATCAGTAACCAATAAGTCTCCAGGAATATGAAGTGTGCTTTCTCCGGACTCATTGGAGGCTTGTCGACCA
Organism: Vicia villosa; assembly: GCF_029867415.1. Classification (NCBI taxonomy): domain Eukaryota; kingdom Viridiplantae; phylum Streptophyta; class Magnoliopsida; order Fabales; family Fabaceae; genus Vicia; species Vicia villosa. The sequence goes on from NC_081182.1 coordinate 148,520,020, forward strand.
TTTCCAATATCAAGCATCCAATATGAAAATTCTTTAACTTCTTTAGAAAATTCCTTGGAGTTGGGAGCTTCCAGCTGCATGTTATTTGACAAAGTCAATACCTTGCAAAATTTCCATAATTCGAAAGAGTTTATTGAAGTTGACACGATATCATGCCTAAAACCATTTCTAATAACATGTAAGACTTGCCTGAAATATCCATACAAAAAAACTACTTTACGAAAAAATGGTTTATATTGGAAGCTTCGGCACAAAATCTATTTAGCATTGGAGCTTCATCCCATATAATAAACTTAGAAGGCAAGATAAGATCACACCTATTAGTGCATTTTTTGATGTTGCAAGTAGATGTTTCAATTGTAACTAAAGGAACTCAAAGCATAGAATGAGCTTTCTTTCCTCTAGGTAACAACAAAGACGCAATCCCACTTAAAGCAACATTTAAAACTGTGTAAGTTGGAAGTGCAATCAAATGAATCTTAAAATAAAAAATTAGTTCTATTGATATTATTCAAAACGAGTTTGATATTCTAATTACATTATAATGACATGATAATTTTAAGTACAACATCCTAATCACTAATTTGAAATAAGTGCCAAGATCAAATAGGTATTCTTTAGGTTTCTTCTCTCTATGTAGTAGTTTCAATCTTTAATTTTTTGCTGCATTATCTTACAATCTGGGCAAACATAACATTAGTTAGACAAATTCACATAGATCTAAAGAAGGATGGTTTTCACAATTTTAATGTTCATACCTTTTAGTGAAGCATTGACGACAATTACACCATTTTGTAACTCATATGACAGTTTGAGCAATTTTTCTACTCAATCACATGACAGTTTTTCACAATTCACTTTTTTAATTACTAGTAAAAATGACAGTTTTAAATTACTAGTATAATAAAAAAGAGAAGAACGATCTCTCTCTCCATGGGAGCGAAACGGTTACGAGGGCGTCCAAGGATTCTAGTGTCGACTATGCCGCCTAACTCCTCGTCGCCGATGATTTTACCAGAGACGACACCTGGGAAGAGTGATGGAGAGATAGCCATGAGCGAGGATAAAGGATCTGAGAAGCAGAACACACGCAGGTCAGTGGTGATTGGGGAACCAGCTACGGTGGTAACGACAGAGGAGCCCAAGGGCGCAACCCTACCAACTCAAGCGGGGGATGAAGAGCCACGGAAGCTATGGGTGGACTTTATTAGTGACAACCGGAATCCCACGAAAGGGAGATCGATGGTGTACGTTTCTCCCTGTGTGACTAAAGGTGAAATTGAGGTGGAAATCAACGATGACGACATAGCATCAGAACTTCGTTTCTGGGAGAATGCCCTAATCCTGTATGTTATGGGAGCAGATTTGAGCTTGCACGCGATAAAGAACTTTATGCAAAAGGTATGGAACTTTGTTCATCTTCCTGATCTGTATTTTCATGATGAGGGGTATTTATACTCCGGTTCAAGAAATTAGAGGACATGGATCTGGTGCTAATGAAGGGACCTTACTCAATACGGGGAATGTCGGTGTTGATCAAGGAGTGGAGCCCAGAATTCAATCTCAAGAAGGATCTTCTACGTACACTCCCAATCTAGATCAAATTGCCTTTACTCCCCCTGCAACTATGGGGAGCATCTAGTCTGAATAAGATAGGGAGTGCTTTGGGTACTCCGCTAGTCATGGATGAATGTACCACACACAAGCTTAGAGTATCATATGCCCGTATCTTGGTGGATGTGGATATCACAAAGAAGCTTCCTGATGAGATTACTATCAAAGATAGCAATGGACAGGAAAGGAAGCAGCTAGTTGAATATGAATGGCGACCCAAGTATTGTGATAAATGCATGCAGGTTGGTCACACATGTGGAGAAAAGCCTAAGCCAAAAATCTGGAGGCCTAAACCAATGAAGCCCTCACATGTTAATGCTGAGGATGTTGATGCAGCCAAGAATGCTAAGTCTGAGATTGAAGCTAAGAAGTCTGAAAGATCAGAGAAAGTTCCAACTATTGTTGTTAACCAGCCTGAGAGCAGTTGTAATACGGTGAACTGACTTTATTATTTTCGCAAGCAAAATGTTGCGGTGAGCAAGAGTCGCCACCGACTTTTATTTTATCCAATTAGGAAAGGTATAAAAGAACAGGAAAGACCTTCTTTGAAAAGAGATTGAGTTCGGGGGTAGGTTATGAAAAGGGAAGGTGTAAGCACCCTTTTCATCCGTAGTTATCTACGGGCTCTTAGTTGCTTAGCTCACTTGTTTGTTTAAAATGTTTGAAAAGGTGTCGTGTGTGTTTAGAAAAACGGTTTGATTTTGAGAATGTCTAAAAAGACAATGTTAGAAAACATGGTGTAAAAAGCATTTGATTTGGTTTGTTGTGAGCAAGCACTTAAGAGTTCCTACCGTAAGTTCGTAAGGTCTTTCCTATTCTAAAGACTTTCCTTAAGCGATAGTACTATCCATACCATATAAGGGTAGGTAGTCCTATACATTGGATGTGCGGGTCATCGAATTGTCATAGGGGCTATCCATACCATAAAGAGGGTAGGAAGTCCTATGAGATATGAATAGTCATAAAGGCAACCAGTAGAGATACCTTAGCCATCGAAGGGACTATCACCATTTAATCGAGGGACAAGATCATTTTTACCGAAAGGCGACATCGAAGGGACTATGATCTTTAAATCGGAGGGACAAGGTGATTTTGAATCGAAGACAGCATAGGCTAAGGCATCCCTACGCTTCGAGGGACTTGACTATAATTTTCCGAAAGACAACCAAGAGGGGAACCCTAAATGTGAGTGTGTGCAGCAATCACGTGTGTTGTGTTCAGTTATTTATTCTTGGAATTAGCGAGCTAACGGTTACTTTTATCTTACCATACAATACTAAACCATACATCTAAACAGTTAATATCAGCAGGAAATTAAAGGTGCGGAAAGTAAATCTACGCTATTACAGGGCTTCGGGATTAGGGGTTACATAACCAAAAAAATGGGGGATGTGGAAAAGTAAAGCCTGATTAACTATTACAACCCAAATGAAAACTAAAGCGAAATTAAAAGATAATATATACAAAAATCAATAAATGGTAAATGTCCATGAAATGGTCCAATGCTTCAAAGATAATAGTACCTCACAAAAAAAAATCAAGAAAAATGTTAGTGACGGATATACATAGAATGATGCATTATTAAAATGATAAAATTCGAACAATTATTGATTAAAAGAAAAAAAACTAAAATAGCCATATTAAATTCTAAAAAGAAAAATATTTAAAGTTGAAACAAATATTTTTTTTGTATTTTTTATATATATTAAAAATTAACTTAGACTAAACTAAACATTTAATAAGATGAAATCCTTTTTGTATTTTTTTGTTTTTTATAATAATTTAAACTAAAATTTTTAACTTATTTAAACAAATATGTACACTAATCATTCTTCAGAATTATACAACTTATAAATTAAATTAAATTAAAATTAAAAATATAAATAAAGAAAATTATGAAGAAATAGGGGCGTGAGGGATTAGCCTTAGTTGACTTTTTCAAACCCCAAACCAACGAACGAAATTATGACACGTGGCCTATTGGAATGAACAAAATAAAAAAAGCAATACAATCTTATTAGTAACGTTGGAGAGAAGCATTCTTCAATTCTTCTTTTTACACTCAGCATATACAACATTGTAAACAAGTCAAGAGTCAAAATGAAACAGTAAAATAAAGAGAGAAGCAAGGTTCATCTGAGTGGGATACGCAGTGCTATGGAGGAGGGGATGAAATTGTTAGTAAAAATTGTAATAAACGGAACCATCAGATATTCATCATTGGGTTTGAAATAAACATTGAAAATAAATTGGAGGGCCTCATATGAAAAATCATCGGCCAAAAAGAGATTGTAAAATCATTTTAAGAAAAAAAGAGGCCTCAGTCATCATTGGCCAAAACAAATTTTTAAGAAAACTTTAGAACGTATGTGTAAAAAAAGCTTTAAAAAAGTGTGAATGAGATTTGTGAGAAATAGTTAGAAAATTGTTGGTGATTGTTGATGGAGGAAAGTTTCATGAAATTTGTTGATGAAAACTGTGAATGTGGAGGGCTCTATTTATAGAGTGGAATTAGGTCAAAACCGGTCCTAAAAAGGAAATGATTCAACCCAAAGGCCCATGGACCTTTCTTGATGACCAAGATTAAGAACCTTAAGAAACATGAAAATGCAACAAGCGGGAATTGAACCCGTGACCTTCTACTTGCAAGCCTTTCATTTTTACCAATTGTGCTATGTTATTTATTTGAAATAAAAAATCAATTGAAAGTATATGAAGCATAGACAAACATTTTTCTATTTATTAAAATATAACAATTTAAGTGTAAACTATTATATTTTAAAATAGATTTTAAATTGAATATTTATAAAATTCAGGATGTCAATGTAAATGAACCTGAGATTTTTATAAAAACCAAATTTTGAAATAACTTCGATTTTTTTTGAAAAGTGTGGACAAATTTTGGGGTATGACAGCTGCCCCTGTTCAATCTTCTTAAAGCTGTGTTTGAAGCGATTCAGAATGTGTCTAAAGGTATACATCTTTCTGAACCCATTTCCGTTCCTGCTTTACGTTCAGAAGTTGCACCAATAGATATTGCTCAAACCCCTGAACCAGTAAATCAACCAGAAACAGCCCCATCAGAATCACCCATAACATCCATGTTCTCACACCTCCTTCTTCTCCTTTAACCAATGCTCTTACCCCTCCTAATTCACCCATCACAAATGTTCCCATTCCTTCATCTCCATCCACAACCAACATTGCTTCTGACCAGGCCCTTGAAACCCCTGTTCTTGATATCCAACCCCTTCAAACTCGCCTTCCACCTCACACAAACATATCCACATCTCAACCTCCACCTCATGCAAACTATGAACCCATTCCTTCCACCTCTCAAAATAATCCTTCTGTATCCGATCTTCCAGATTCTGCATCACATGAGCAATTGCTCCGTGACTGCAATTACACACCCAAGCCTCATCCTGAAGTTGAGCTGGTAGTGTTAGATTTTGAGAATGAAGCAGAATCATCCTTCTGTCTTGATAGAGAGCCTCAACCCTATTATGTCCCAAAACCAGATTCTGCTATAACCAAAATAAAATCTCGCCGAGCATATCCTATTGGTGTAATCTAAAAAATGGTAAAGAGGAATGTCAGAAGAGTCTTTGATACCCTCAGAATAGCTCATCATGCTTGATTAAATGATGTTGCTATGCGAAGATTCTGGAGATTCTTCAGAATAAAAGCAGATGCTTGTTTTCAAGAACTTCAGGAAATTTGTGTAGAACTTGCTCCACGACCTTGCGGAATTCTGAGGCACTATGAAGACTTTTGGTTCAGTCGTCTTGGGGGGAGATATTGTTTTGAAGAAAAGAAATTCATTGATGAACTTGCAGAAGCACGAGTTTCTGCGGATATGGAAGCCAACCTTTGTAGGGAGATTGTGGTTTGGAGACCTAAGTATCCAGTTCTGACTGGAGACTTCAAGTGGCTGTTTGATTTTCTGAGGGAGAATCCTTCTGCGAAGGCCCCCAATACGGTCATTCCAGAAGTTGTTTATCCTCTAGAAGTTGAAGGTCCAACTCCTCCAAGGAATCTTGCTGCCATTCTTCAAGCACTTGAGAATGGAGATTCTGATCTTCCTGCTCCTGAGTATGAAGAAGATGCTTCTAGGGAAGAAGCTGGTGCTAAGATTCATCCTGTTGGAGATATTCCTGCTGAGGAAAATCATGATGATGATCTCACAATGGATGCAGCTGTTGAGATTGTTGTCCCTCTGAACAGAAGTTGTGAAGCTTCTTCTGGTGAACCCTCTCTTCTGGTGAAGACACTAGAGGTTATTCAGAAGAATCAAGCTGAACTAGCTTCTCGTATGGACAAGCAAGATGTTATCAATGATGAGTTTTGCTCATTTATGGAGAAGCAGTCTGAGAGCAATGTTGGGATTCATGACATGCTAGCCAAGATTATGTCTAAGCTAGGCTCGTCTTAGTTTTTTTGTGTCTTAGTTGTTTCCTTCCTTTTTGCATCTGCTTTGTGCATCTATCTTCTCATCCCTTTTATCTTATGATTATTTCAAATGAATGAAAATCCTTTATCCTTCTCTCATATTGTTTTGTTTTTCATCTGAATCTTTTATGTTTTTTGATGTTATGACAAAAAGGGGGAGAAAATGTGATAAATGATCTGATTTATATTATCAGTTGCTGGGAGTAAGTCTCCACATTTCTAACAAGAATTTGCAAGTTCTATGTCTTTGAAGTGTTTTGCAGGATTGAAGACATTCTAAAAAGCTCAACATGAGAAGCAAAGACATGAGGAAAAGCAATTATATATAGAAACAAGCTCATGAAAATTGAAGCAAGCTGAGTGCTGTGAAGCTTCAAGATCAGAAGCAAGAAGGAAGAATGTTATGATATTCTGATGATAGAATATGCTCTAACACATTTTTTCCTTATATGTTCTGATGCATGTTTTTGTTCTAAATATGCTCTGAAACATTATTGTTTTTGCTCTGATACATATTATATGTTCTGATACATATTTTATGTTCTCATTCATTCATGCTCTGACTTTTGTCGTGTAGTTTGTTCTGTAACATTTCAGGATGTAGAGATGCTCTGATGATGCTCTGGTACATTCAACAATGTTCTGATACAATCTAGCATGCAATGATTCAAGAAGAAATTCAAAGCTCAGAAGTTGTCCTATGGAAGCAAGAAGCAGAAGCTATGAATGTTCTGAAGATCTAAGCATATGTGATCGTCTCAACTGAAATGGAAAATACACAGGGAAGTCCTTTATTTATAAATTTCTTCCAGTATTTATTTTAGGGGGAGATTATTTATCTCAGGGGGAGATTGTTAATCTCAGGGGGAGACATATTCACACACTATGTTTATATGCTTATGCTATAACTGTGTAATTGTCTTTAGCCATCTGATATTCTGATTGCAAATTCATATCATTTATATATGTTTTTGTCATCATCAAAAAGGGGGAGATTGTTAGAACAAGATTTGTTCTGATCAATATTCTTAGTTTTGATGATAACAATGTATATGAATTTTGTATGAGATAATGTGGTACTTTAATCCTATGCAATTTCCATTTCAGGAATCACATAAAGAGTATGCAAAAAATCAGCGCAAGAAGCACTGACTCAGAAGGTTCAGCATGCAACATCAGAACATGGTCTGGAAAGACATCAGAAGATGGTTAAGCAGAATCAGAACATGGTCTATGGAAGCATCAGAAGGACTTGAGATCAGAAGCAGAAGCACTGAAGTTCTCATGGTATCACGCTAAGAAGCACTTTAAGGTCAGAAGACAAGAAGATGCTCTGCACCAAGCTGTTTGACTCTGATGATATTCAAACGTTGTTTACACAAACATCATATCAGAAGTAAGTACAAGATGGCAGGCTACGCTGACTGACAAAAGGAACGTTAGTAGCTATTAAAGGTAGCGTCATTAGACACAGCGAAAGCAAGGCTCGAGGTAGTTGACAAAAGAGTGAAACATTAAATGCAATGCTGTACGAATCACCCAAAGCATTAAATGCTCCCAACGGTCATCTTCTCAAACGCCTATAAATAGAAGTTCTGAAGAGAAGCTGAATACAACACTTTGCGCAAACATACAGAAACGCTGTCAAATTCAAAAAGCTCTCAAACTTCATCTTCAACCTCACTACATTGCTGTTGTAATATATTAGTGAGATTAAGCTTAAACTTAAGAGAAAAATCACAGTTGTGATAATAGATTATTATGAAGCATTATAACTCTTATAAGAATTTGTTTACATTAAGTTGTAAGAACTAGAGTGATCAGGTTTTGATCAGTATACTCTAGAAAGTCTTAGAGGGTATCTAAGCAGTTTGTTCCTAGAGTGATCAGGTTGTGATCAGAATACTCTAGAAGACTTAGAGGTTATCTAAGTGGAAAACCATTGTAATCTTGTGTGACTAGTGGATTAAATCCTCAGGTGAGGTAAGTCACTCCAAGGGGGTGGACTGGAGTAGTTTAGTTAACAACGAACCAGGATAAAAATCATTGTGCAAATTGTTTTTATCTTACAAGTTTTAAAGCTACACTTATTCAAACCCCCATTTCTAAGTGTTTTTCTATCCTTCATATACTCTGTAGCCTTTAGAGCGTTCAGAATATCCAAGAAGGAAACACTTCTGTGCCTTAGAATCAAACTTACCAAGATGATCTTTAGTATTCAGAATAAAACAAACACATCTAAAAGGATGAAAATATGAAATGTTGGGCTTTCTGTTCTTCCATAATTCATAAGGATTCTTATTTATAATAGGTCTTATAGAGATTCTATTCTGAATATAGCATGCAGTGTTTATTGCTTCTGCCCAAAAATGCTTAGCCATATTGGTTTCATTGATCATGGTTCTGGCCATTTCTTGTAGAGTCCTATTCTTTCGTTCTACAACTCCATTTTGCTGTGGAGTTCTAGGACAAGAGAAATCATGGGCAATACCATTTTCTTTGAAGAACTCCTCAAAGAATCTTTTCTCAAATTCACCACCATGATCACTTCTGACCTTTATGATCTTACACTCCTTCTCAGATTGAATCTGAGTGCAGAATTCAAAGAACACTGAATCTGACTCATCCTTGTGTTTTAATAACTTTACCCATGTCCAGCGGCTATAATCATCTACGATGACTAATCCATATTTCTTCCCTCTAACAGATGCTGTTTTGACTGGGCCAAACAGATCAATGTGCAGAAGTTCTAGCGGCCTAGAGGAAGAAACAACATTCTTAGATTTGAATGCAGGTTTGGAGAACTTGCTCTTCTGACAAGCTTTGCAAAGAGCATCTGATTTATATATTTAAGATTAGGGAGTCCTCTGACCAATTTAGTTTGTTAATCTGAGAAATCTTTCTCAAACTAGCATGGCCTAATCTTCTGTGCCAGACCCATTGCTCTTCACTAACAGACATAAGACAAGTTACCTTCTGATTCTTAAGATCTTGAAGATCAATCTTGTAAATGTTTTTCTTTCTCTTGCCTGTAAATAGGATTGAGCCATCCTTCTGACTTACGGCCTTGCAAGACTTCGGATTGAAGATTATGTCATAACCATTGTCACTTAATTGACTTATGGACAACAAGTTATGAGCTAATCCATCTACCAGAAGAACATTAGTTATAGAAGGAGAGTTACCAGTACTTATGGTTCTTGAGCCAATAATTTTGCCCTTCTGATCTCCTCCAAACTTAACTTCTCCAGCAGATTTAAGCACCAGGTCTTGGAACATAAACCTTCTTCCCGTCATGTGTCGAGAGCACCTAGAGTCCAGGTACCATGACATGTTTTCCTTTGTCTTCTTTGCAGCCAAGGATATCTGCAACAGGACTAATCTTTTCCTTAGGTACCCACATTTTCTTGGGTCCTTTATTGTTAGTTCTCCTCAAGTTCTGATTGAACTTGGGTTTAGCATTATAAAAAACAGGAGGTACAGCATGATATTCCTTATTCTGAGTTACATGATATTTTCTAGGTTGTGTCACATGCTTCTTAGTGTGTGTAATGTGAAAGCTTTTGGCATGTGATATGAGCCTAATATCATGGGAGTGGCCATACTTGAACTGATCATACAATGGCTTGTATGTGATTTACATATCATCTACAGGTTCAAGTTTGTATGGGGTATTACCCTCATAGCCAATGCCAACTCTCTTGTTTCCAGAAACAGCATATATCATAGAAGCAAGTTGACTTCTTCCAATGCTTCTAGATAGGAACTTCCTAAAGCTCAAGTCATATTCTTTCAGAATATGGTTCAGGCTAGAAATGGACTTTTCTGATTCAGAAGGAGATCCATCATCTTTAGATAATTTTAAAACTTTTTCCTTCAGTTCAGAATTTTCCACTTCCAGCTTCTTAGTTTCAGATTCAAATAGCTTTTTCAGCTTTTTGTATTTGATACTAAGATGAGCCTTGAGGGCGCTGATCAGCTCTTCCAAAGAGACTTCATTCAGATCCTTTGCTATCTTGAAAGTCACCATTGGGCCCTATCTTCTGGGCAAGCTTCTGGTGATCTTCTTGACATGATCAGCTTTAGTATATCCCTTGTCAAGAACTCTCAATCCAGCAGTTAGCGTTTGAAATCTTGAGAACATTTTCTCAATGTTTTCATCATCCTCCATCTTGAAGGCTTCATATTTCTGGATCAAAGCAAGAGCTTTAGTCTCCTTGACTTGGGCATTTCCCTCATGAGTCATTTTCAATGATTCATATATGTCATAGGCAGTTTCCCTGTTAGATATCTTTTCATACTCAGCGTAGGAGATAGCATTCAGCAAAACAGTCCTACACTTGTGATGATTTTTGAATTCTTTCTTTTGATCATCACTCATTTCTTGTCTTGTTAGCTTTACTCCTCTAGCTTTCACTAGATGTTTTGTAACCATCCACCAGAAGATCCCATAAGTCACCATCTAAACCAAGAAAGTAACTTTCAAGTTTATCTTTCCAATATTCAAAATTTTCACCATCGAATATTGGTGGTCTAGTATAACCATTGTTACCATTTCCATTATGTTGCTCAGCAGAGCCAGATGTTGATGTAGGTGTAGGTGTTGGAGTATCAACCATCTTAACTTAGCGTTTTTCTCTTCCTGAATCTTTTCTAACACGGTTAAGTGCTTGCACCTAGAACCGACACTCTGATACCAAATGAAGGATAGAAAAAAACTTAGAAAGGGGGGGGTTTGAATAAGTGTAGTTTTAAAACTCTTAAGATAAAAACAATTTGCACAATGATTTTGATCCTGGTTCGTTGTTAACTACACTACTCCAGTCCACCCCCTTGGAGTGATTTACCTCACCTGAGGATTTAATCCACTAATCAACCTTGATTACAATAGTTTTCCACTTAGATACCCTCTAAGTCTTCTAGAGTATTCTGATCACACCTTGATCACTCTAAGAACCTTTTACAAATGAATGTAAAAATAAATTCTTACAAGAGTATTACAATGCTTCTTAATAAGCTATAATCACAACTGTGATATTTCTCTTAAGTTCTAAGCTTAAATCTCACTAAGATATTACAATGAAGTGAGGTTGAAGATGAAGTTTGATAGCATTTGATTTCAGCAGAGTTTCAGCAAGATTGAAAAGTTGTTCGTAAATTGGTAAATTGGTAACCTTGTTTCTGATCAGAACTTCACTATTTATAGGCGTTTTGAGAAGATGACCGTTGGGAGCATTTAATGCGTTGCGTGATCCGTACAGCATTGCATTTAATGTTTCATTCTTATGTCAACTATCTCGAGCCTTGCTTTTGCTGCTTTTACTGGCTTTGCCGTTAATAGCTTCTAACGTTCCTTTTGTCGGTCAGCGTAGCCTGCTATCCTGTACTTGCTTTTGATCTGATGTTTATAGAAACAACGTTTGAATTTCATCAGAGTCAAACAGCTTGGTGCAGAGCATCTTCTTGTCTTCTGACCTTGAAGTGCTTCTAGCGTGATACCATGAGAACTTCAGTGCTTCTGCTTCTGATCTCAAGTTCTTCTGATGCTTCAATAGACCATGTTGTGATTCTGCTTGACCATCTTCTGATGTCTTTCCAGAGCATGTTCTGATGTTGCATGCTGAACCTTCTGAGTCAGTGCTTCTTGCGCTGATTTTGTGCATACTCTTTATATGTTTCCTGAAATGGAAATTGCATAGGATTAGAGTACCACATTATCTTATACAAAACTCATATACATTGTTATCATCAAAACTAAGAATATTGATCAGAACAATTCTTGTTCTAACACATCAAACCCATAACCTCCATAGGAACACTAGCCCTTCCTATATTTAACCAAAAATTAGGGTTTTGAAAATTAGGGCTATATGAAATTGAATGAACAGATCGAAAACATTATAGAAGAATTGAAGAAGAATGTATACCATGTTTGAGCATTTTGAGAACAAATCGACAATTAATAAATCATTTTGAGCCATTCGATGAGACTAGATCTGTTGGTCGAGGGAGAAAAGCACCGCCGATGGGTGATATGAAGAGGTTTGCGAGTGGGTGTAACGCCCCGAATTTAATTAATTATTTAATTAAATTATTAAGGATTTATTCGTTGGAATTAGTTGAAGTTGGGATTTATCGGTATTACTCTAAAGGCGTAATTTGGATTAATATGTTAATTTGAGCAGTTAAGTTGTGGTCGGATTTATTAGTCGGATTATTCAGAGAAGTACAATTGCGAGTTGGTATTAATTAAGTTAAGGAGCAATTGTAGTTGTGGATTATTATTGGGAATAATATCCATGATGTTATGTGATTATTCAATTATGTGTGTTATTTGGCTTAATTGAGTAATTAGAGGAATATTATGAATTGGGCCTAAGTGGAAGAAATATGACATAAGAGATTGGATTGTGGGTTAAGCCCATTAGTGAGAATAGATAGTAAGAGTTAGGGTTTTAGAGATTAAACCTCATAACTCATTTTGTGGAAAAGAAGAGAAAGAAGAGAAAGAAGAGAAAGAAGAGAAAGAAGAGAAAGAAGAGAGGAAGAGAAGAAAGTTATGGCATGAAGAGGAAGAGCTCCATTGAAGGAAGTGAAGCTTTTGCTAAGGTAAGGGTAGGGTTCTTACTCTCTAAGGGTTGGCATGATGATGTATATGGTGGGTTAGATTGTATGTTATTCTCCATGGAAGTTGTGTGTAGAGATGTTAGGGTTTATGAACAAATGTGTAAATTCATGATTTGAAATGTGTTTTAATTGAAGTTTGATGATTGTTATGATGTTAGAAGATCCATAATATGTGTTGTATTTGTGTTTATAACATATATTCCATTGTTGTTCATGATGGTTGGTGTTTTCAGCTTGATTGGGTTGAGTTTGGGGGTTTTTGGATGGGTTTCGTATGCTGTTTTCTGTGTTTTGGGGGTTTCTGAAATCGCCAGTTTGCGCCGCGAACCTCTGTTGGCGCCGCGAACTTCCTGGCAGAAAGTTAGGAATTTTTGAATTCGCTCAGTTCGCGCCTGTTAGCTGAAGATTTCGTTGAACAAATATATGTGCTTCGAAGGAGTGTATGATCGAAGGCAAGGTGGTTACTGATGACCATCTCTGAGAAATATAAAATGGCTACTGATGGCCATGTTTCGATAGTAAAAAATGTCTAAGTTTTTTATGAAGATGATGGCTACTGAAAGCTATTGGAAGGACATATCCTCGAAGACTTAGACAAAATTTATAAATTTGCTTAAGTATTAT